>NW_024090898.1:0-19769 GCF_014356525.2 Nilaparvata lugens
CCCTTTTACGTTGATGACCTTATTTCTGGTTCTTCTTCGGTTTCAGAAGCTAAACATTTAGTTCAACAATTGATTAGCACATTGGCTCAGGGTGGTTTCGAGCTTAGGAAATGGTTGTCTAACTCGCCTGAAGTTCTCGCTACTATTCCTTCTGATCTGCTTGAAGCAAACACTTCCAACCGTTGTCTAATTTCAATGATAGTGTGGTCAAGGCACTAGGCCTCATTTGGAATTCCACTCTAGACGTCTTGACTATTTCCTCTAATGTTGCTGATGTATTACATAAAACATCTTTCACTAAAAGAGAGCTTCTCTCTTGCATTTCAAGCATATTCGATCCATTAGGTTTGATTTCTCCTGTGGTCATTTTACCCAAAACACTTTTTCAAAAACTCTGGTTATTAAAGATTGATTGGGATCAAAAAATTCCGCAAGATCTGTTGGAAACTTGGTTGAAAATTCTGCATGAATTGCCGAACATTGTTAACATATCACTTCCGCGTTGTGTGTTATCAAGGACTCTGATGCCTCGCTTGAATTGCATGGCTTCGCCGATGCTAGTCTCACTGCTTACGGCGCCTGTATTTACGTCAGAAGCACCTCTCTCGGTAGCAGTCAAACTAGGTTGCTCACTTCCAAGTCCCGCATTGCCTCTTTGAACCCAGTTCTCTCTGTTCCCAGATTAGAACTACAGGCAGCTCTGCTACTTTCACGTCTTGTGAATAAGGTTTTAAAGGCTTCAAATCTTACTTTTTCTAATGTTTATTTGTGGACTGACTCGAAAACAGTCTGTGACTGGTTAAGAGCCCCTCCTGATCGTTCTAATATTTTTGTAGCTGTACGCATTTCTGAAATTCAGAATTCAACTTTTAACTTTCATTGGAATCATGTTCGTACTAGTAACAATCCTGCTGATTTGATATCTCGAGGTTGTACACCCAATCAGCTGGCTGCTAGTCATCTGTGGTGGAATGGTCCTTCATGGCTATCTATGCCGAATAGTTCTTGGGATTCTTTCTCTAGCAATGTTGCTATTTCTCAATCAGTTCAGGTATTAGCTACTACTTCTATTAGACAACGATTTTGGTTTCCCTCCACCCGTCGCACCATCAAAAGTGTATTGCGGCATTGCATAATGTGTTTTCGCTTTTCGGCTCTTTGTTCTGAGCAAATCATGGGTAGTTTACCAGCGCCCGCGTTCAGGCTAATTTTCCCTTTTATAATTGTGGTTTGGATTACGCCGGTCCTATTTCCATCCGTGTAGGCGGCCCCAAATCTCGTACTTTTTCTAAAGCATACTTTTCGCTGTTTGTGTGTATGGTAACTCGTGCCGTTCATATTGAAACTGTCTCGGAACTTACTTCCAAGGCATTTATTGCCGCTCTGATTCGGTTTTCTGCTCGTCGTGGCATTCCGCATTCTTCTTGTCTTTTGCAATGGTTCCTAGTTGAGAGTGCATCTACGCTTTCGGTCTAAACCTTTTATCCATATTCATCGGATCTACAAAACGTTTTAAAAGTGAATTATTCTTCAAATTAATTCGTTGTTCTATTCTTCAATTGTGATTCAATTATTCATCGATTTCTTCACTTATTTACTCTGATAAACTTTGTCAAAATTGCAACCTCGTGTGGGCGTTTATCGCTATTTATTTGATCTACGGAACGTTTTTAAAGTGTGAATTACTTCTGCAAATTAATTCGTTTGTTCTATTCTTCAACTGTGATTCAACTATTCATCGATTTCTTCGCATATTTATGCTGATAAACTTTGTCAAGTTCACAACCTCGTGTGGGCTTCAATTGCCATTCTTCTAACGATTGGCTTCACCTCTTGAAACTCAAACTTTCAAGTTCATCATCTCTACCGTTTGGAAATCATTCTAAAAATTCCACAACTTGAAGGTCGGATTATTCGTTTGGAATTCTACTTGCTCCTGTTCTCATTTCCACTGGGGGATTTGCCTGCTGTGGTGGACGCTTCCATGTTTGTCATCGCATGGCCAGATCACATCATTGCTTGCTGATGTCCTGTTCCTGTGGGTATTGCGGAGTCATTGCCTGTCTGCCTGGCTGCATCTCCTCTTCAAAATTTTATTCAGGTTACGTAAATCGTTCTATTCAATTTTCATTTACTTATGTATTACTTAATTGTTTTGTTGATGTCTATCTTGACATTCAATTCACTGAGGCCACTGACGCCTATTTATCGTTCAATTGATGTCTATCTTGACATTCAATTCACTGAGGCCACTGACGCCTATTTATCGTTCTATTGATGTCTATCTTGACATTCAATTCACTAAGGCCACCGACGCATATTAATTCATTGGATTTGACAGCTACCCTTGGCTTTACAAGTGATTTTCTGAGGCCACTGTCGCCTATTAATCGTTCTAATTGATGTCTGTCTTGACATTCAATCCATTGAAGGCCCATGTCGCCTGTATTTAACCTGGACAATCTTTACATTGTATTTATTAGCTACCCTTAGCTCTTAAGTGATATTTAAGGCCAGTGACGCCTATTAATTTGTTTTGTCGATGTCTATCTTGACATTCAAATCACTGAAGGCCTATGCCGCATATATTTTTATGTATTCTACTTGTTGAGCACTATTTACAGCTCATTGTCATTTGTTATTATTCCTTTTGCATTATTGATATCTACTTGACATTTAATTTACTGAAGGCCTATGCCGCCTATATTTTAATGTACTCTATTTTTTGAGCACTATCTGCAGCTCATTGTCATTTATTATTATTCCTTTTGTAAATCATTGTCATTTATTATTATTCCTCTTATAAATCATTAAGATTGAACTTTGCAGCAATAACTTTTCATTTTAGCACTCAATTTATATTCGCAATTCAGGTATCATTAATATTACCTTTTCGATTATTGTCAGGCTTCAATGGTCATCAATGTCATTGACCTAATTTCATTTAAATTTTGTATTTCTCTAACGTTTTATCATGTTGTAATTATCCCAAGATATTTGAATCAATCTACTTACAATTGTTTTTGTATGTGGCCATCTACCTATTATTATTTTATTGTTATTAAATCTCATCTTGTTGATTCATTTAGTCTTTTATTGGCGTACTTACCACACTTCAAGCTATCAGTATTTTTATGCACAGAATTCAAAGATTTATTTGTAGGTATTAATACCAATTATCATTCACAGTCCACTGCCCTGACCTTGGATTCTGTCATAATGATTAAGAACATCCAAAATGTACTAAAAAATGTCCACAAATAACTTTAATATTGTTTCATGAATGTTGAAAAATATTGGATGAACTCATTCAAATAATTTGCAATTAGATAATCAGCAATAACAAACTCATTGCCTCATGGGATGGGATTGGTAATAATGTAGACTACTTATGAATATAATAACAGATCATAAATATGATTGGGATAGAACTTCAACTCTGCAATAATGATCGATCACTTTATCAAAAAATCTGGTGTGGTACACTCACACAACTTTCCTTGCTCATTGAACTATAAGCCTCATTATCCGAACGAGAATAATTTAGGGTAATAACATAATGACGATTGACGGCAACATTTTTGCAACTACGATCAGACAATTGTGTATAATACAATGTTTTCAGAGTACTTTTTCCTTTATGTAAATTGTGAAATTCGATGATTTTTTTTGAAATTCGTCAGAACAGCTGTTCTACAAATGAAATATCTTGACTATGACTGTGTTCTTTTTATAAACTGCTCTACCTACCTACCTCATGCACGAGGAGGTTACAAAGTCCATTTCTCAAGGATTGGGTGAACCCCCATTTGTACACCAGGAAAAAGACTCATGTCAGTAGATAGAGCTAATAAATAACTATACAGGGTATGGATTTGATAAAAATCGATAGAGCCGTTTTTGAGAAAATCGTGAAAAACATGGTTATTTAGTAACTGTCATTTTTCTCAAGAATATTCGAAGCTCCTGCAATTTTCTCAGAAATGAGACTCATGTCAGTTGATAGGGCTAATAAATAGCTATCAATGGTATAAATTTAAAGAAAATCGTTAGAGCCATTTTCGAGAAAAACGTGAAAAACATGGTTTTTTTTTACCGCCATCTTGAATTGAATTTTATTGAATTGCTTATTGTCGGGTCCTCATGGTATAAGGACCTTAAGTTTAAAATTGCAAGTCAACCGGTTAATTAGGAATGGAGTTGAATCGTTTTCACAGACATACACGCATACACACACACACACACACACACACACACACACACACACACACACACAACACACACACACACACACACAGACCAATACCCAAAAATCATGTTTTTGTACTCAGGGGACCTTGAAACGTATAGAAAACTTGAAATTGGGGTACATAAATTTTTTTGGAAAGCAATACTTTCCTTACCTATGGTAGTAGGGCAAGGAAAGTAACAATATACTTATTCTGAAGTTGTGAATGTGAAGCGTCAATTCAATCGATTTTTCATATTCAATGGGAACTGTAGGAAAAACTTAATGTGAAATACGTGCGCAAAGTTCCCCTGCTGCACTCAAGAATCCATTCGGCTCGGGCATAAACGTTCCTTTCGGTGCAGCAAACTGTCACTTTGCGCACTAGTTGCACAAATAACTATAAAAAAAACACCTTAGCAAAATATTGAGCTTCATTCGTCTCAATTGATAATATTTGTTGACGAGTTATGAGTATGATACATTTATTCCTCTTGAAATATTCTATATGTTTCAAATTACAGTTGCTGCTGAAATTCGAAACCTCCATGACTACCAGTTGCGTCTTCTTCATGGTGTCATGCTGTTCCATCAGGAATCGACATTGGAAATACTATCAAATATTTCTCCCAAACTGTACTAAGTAAGTATTTTGTCAAGTTATTTTCACATTTACAAAGTGCCAAACTATAATTTCTAATGCGCATTTTTAAAGTAAACTGCTTTCAGTGTAATTTTCTTTTCATTCTCAATAATTATTCAATTATGTTTTATGAATTGAATGAAAATTAGGATGGAGCAACATGAAGTAAAAATTAATAGAAGAAATTCTGTCTGAATTAATCACTGCCCTGTAAATTGTGTAATTATTCTGTCACTTTATAATCCAATTATGATTATAAAGCTACTATTCTGGAATAAAATTGTGTATGCCATCACATACTCAAGGAATGTTTCAAGTCTGATCTAGTTAGTAATGTTCATAGATTGTTTATAAACGTGCTACATGGATTGTGTGTTGGATGAAAATCTCTTTGCTAGAGTGTTTGTGCTCTCAATAGAATTCATAAAAAGTCTTAAGCTTACTATACATACGTTATTATAAACACATTTTTTCATCATAAGCCTTGTAACATCAATCTATAGAATAATCTAGTTTTCCAAAAATTAATAAATAAAGTAGGCTACCTACTTGGACGTTTTTTGAATTACGTTATTAGATTTGTTGAATATTTTGCTGAAGGTGATGCTTTGCTCTCATGTTATTAGGAATTATGGAATTTATATGTAACGTATTGAAAATGAAAAGGAAAGGTGAATTAATTTGCAAACACAAGTGTTCACCGGTAAGTGATTTCGTTTTCAAAAACCTTGAACCTTCATATTGTCTATTTATTTTAACTATAGACTTGGTAGCCTACTCCATCAAATCAATTATCATATTCAAATTCAAAGTTTTCATGGTCATAGCTAATCTTCATAATACATTCTTTAATTCTTTGGAAAGTTATAGTTTTTCAACGAATTGTTTATTGAATGCTTAGCATTAAGACTAGGTACCTGATTTTCTCATGAAATCATGTTTTTGTCATATTTTATTTATTCCATGAAATGATTCATTATACAACATCAAATAAGCAATGCAGATTTGGATGCATTATTTGCTGTTGTAGCTTATTGAATTAGAATTTAGTTGAAAACATCCGTTTCAAACATACTCCTAAATATTTTATTTTATTATTGCTTTAGTGTTGCACTTTCAAGTACCAGTATCAGGGTTAGGATTCGGTCATCGTAAGTATAGTTGTGCATTATTCTCAAGCCTGTTTATGAGTCGAATATTACCCTTCATCTCAACCATTGCTGTTTATTCAATGCTCTTATTTCACGTTTATTGTATCCTCTTATACTGCTATTGTAAAATATTATCTATCAATGATCTTCTTTTATAGATAATGAATATTGTGATATATAAAACACGTTCACGTTCATTAAAACTCAGTTTTTAAAAAGAAAATTTATTTGCAAAAATACATGTTAACACATCAAGTGGCTGGAGTAGACTGACTAAAATGAGCGCGCTGAGAGCGACACTAAGCGGTACTGACAAAAATAGTAGTCAGCACATCAATTGTTTAAGTTTACATAATTCCTCCCTCCTTAAGTCTTTTTCGTCCCGAAAAATAAATTTGGGACACTCAAAAATTACAAAAATTAAAATGAAGTTACAAATTAAAGTTTACTAACTTAGATCTAATTTCTAGGTGGTACAATATAGCTTATGGTAGGGGTTGATGATA
This sequence comes from Nilaparvata lugens, assembly GCF_014356525.2. Taxonomy (NCBI): domain Eukaryota; kingdom Metazoa; phylum Arthropoda; class Insecta; order Hemiptera; family Delphacidae; genus Nilaparvata; species Nilaparvata lugens. The sequence goes on from NW_024090898.1 coordinate 6,529, forward strand.
TTGGTACTTGTGTATCAATTCGGTAATTTAGTACACTGGTTGGCTTCTTAAATTTGTAATAAACGATTATCAAAATTACAAGAAGTATAAATGTACTTAAAACAAAAATTACAATGTGGCGTGTCTTAAGGACGAAAGAATCTTCAAAATTTATAAAATCAAAATCTGTAGGTTCAATATCATCAAGTTCACTAACATCTTTCAAATCGATAAGCTTAGTATGAATTTTATTTGGTACATGACTTAATTTTTGTGCGTATGTGGTAACTGAAGTAAACGGTAATTTTACATCTGTCATTTTATCATTGATATCCAGATTGATAAGGAAAGATGAAGGAGTATTTATAGTGCCGTTATTGATATTAATTTGATCAAACTTATATCCTAAAATACAATTACAATTTTCGAAATAATGCATAAATGGTCTATCATTAATTATTTCTATTCTTACACAACTATCCAAATCCTTATTATTTACTACAGACAAAATACAGTTATCATGTATAATTTCTCCTGAAGTACAGAAAGAAATAGAAGAGAATTTTTGACAATTGGTCAGTTTCCAAAGCTTTTTGTTTTGAGACACAGATATCGATTTTTCTTTTAATTTCATGGTGTGAACATTTGATTCCATTTCAACAGGATAAGACAGAAGGTCATATTTTTCGAATAAATCGTTTAATTTCGGTAAATGGATAATGTAAGTTATAACAGATTTCGATAAAATACAAGTGCTATTACTAATTTCCCATAAAATACTGGAATCGCTACTAGCTAATGAATAATTCTTATAATTAATTAACCTACGAAAATCATCAAAGCTCAAAATTGATGGATGAAGTTTCCCTTCTTTGCAATACATCAACGAGTTAACATCATTTATTTCATCATCCAACAATTGTATAGTCAAAGTAATTAAGTCAACAGCTTGCATATTTTCGACAATATTGGCAGTTTCGTTAGTAATATTTTCTAATGCTTTATTATTTGAATTAATATGCTCAACATCGAAATTGAATTTCTTAATTAACTCATGGTTCATTTCAAAATTATGTTCTTCATTTTTAACAAGATGTAATTCATTATTTTCTATTTTATCAATAACTTTGTCGAGGTGTTCTTTGTCGTCAGCAGTCATAAGTCCTGTCAACCATGATATGGCGTTTCCTAATCCGTTCATTAGTCCACGTTTTACCTTTTTATTTTTATTTTCAGAAATCATTTCTAATTTAAAATATTGGTTGAGTGAAATTTTCTTCAAAGATTCAATAATGTCAGAGGATATGTAAGCGACTTGCAGATTATTAATATGAGTCTGTAATTTCAAAGATTGTATTTTAAGGTCAGTCACGTTAGTAAAATGGATAACTTTGTATGTGTCGTTAATGAGCATAGATTGTCCTATTTTAATCGGAATTATTCCTGCTGTCTTTGTCAAGTCTGTCAGTCTGTACGTCAACGTTGCTGGGATCAGGAACAACAGAAGGATGGTCATTGCCTTCATCTGCAACAATTAGATTATCTTTCACTTTTTTACGAGGCCTTTTCATTCTGTTAGGGTGGATTTTGATTAAATTTCTTTTCAGTTTAAACCTATCACCTTCCTTAGTAGCTGTGCTATACCTTGGAACATTTTTGTGAAATTTCGGGTTTTTGATGAATATCCTATCTGGTATTTCAGGTGGTTCCTCTCTATTTTTGTTACATTTTTCTGTTCGTTTTTCTTTTTCCTCGATTATTTTCTTGTAAACGGCATCATTCAACGCTTGTATTTCTTTGAAGTATTGATTAGCAAGTTCTTCAGTGATTACTGCGGGATTATCCTGATCTTGATTATTTGGTAAATAATTCTGAATTCCGAAAGTTAGTTCATTGGGCTTAAGTTGAATTGATCTTTTATCGAATTGTTATAGGTTCGCAAAGCTAATCGAAGTTTTTGTTCAACACTATATTTTGGGAATTTAATTTCGAGTCCTTGTAGAATTTCAATAATTGTGAAGTGTGTTCTTTCTATTAGTCCTTGAGATTGGGGATGATAAGGTGTGGTGAAGTAAGTTTCAATACCATTTATTTCAGTGAATTGTTTGTATAGTGCATTGTTGAATTCTAATCCGTTATCGGTTTGAATGCATTTTGGAATTGGGAAAACTGAAAGATAGTTGTTTAGATTTTTTATTATTTCGATACTGTTAGCTGATTTCAATGTGTAGGCGGAAAGTCTTTTAGAAAACGAATCGACAATTGTGAGGATTTTAATATTATTATACGTGAAAGTGTCAATCTGACGTTTTTCGAAAGGTTTAGTAGGTGTGGGAGTTACTTTGAATTTAGTTTTAATTGGGTTTCTTTCATACTTGGTTTTCAAACAGATTTCACATTCATTTACAAATTCGGTTACGTCTTTGTGCATTGCAGGCCAATAGTAGTTTTTACGTATTTGTTTATAATTCTCGTTAATTCCTCTGTGGAAGTTTTCGTCTTCATGACAACGAGCTATTATCATTGTTTGTTCATCTACATCAGTTATGTCGGCGTTTATTCTTTTGTAGATTCGGAATTTTATGTTGGGAACTATTTTGACTATTTCATTAGTCATTGAACTTAGAATTTCTGTTTTTAGAGCTTCAAACAATGGACTTTTATTTGAAAATACTATACCGTACACAGTATCAGGTTTCAAATACTCTCGTATTTCTTCAACGTTGTTTCCAATGTCATGTGCGTCTCTGTATTTGAAAATTATTATGTTTTTATTAAAGATCTTTTTGAATTTGGGTTTTCCTTTACCTCGTGAAATAGCTATTTGGTTTGCTTCAGTGTTTATGATACTATTTTCGTCCATTATACCTATTCTATCATCTGAACTTTCTTGAGAATGTTGTGTCATTAGTGAGTCATTGTCATTATCATTATTAGTATTATTTACAAGGTTTTCGTTGCCAGTTTCCACATCATTTTCATTAATATTATCAATATTTGCATTAACTATCGAATTGTTACCTATTTGTTCATCAAGATCATTCAATACACTTTCACTCACCGACGGAGGAGCTTCATTGTTATGGAATCTTAGCAGATCATTGATATCAATGTCATCGTACTCATCATTGTTATTTTTCGCATTATTTTCCGCGGGAAAGCCTGGGAATAATTCTGAATCGTCAAAACCTGTAAATTCATCACTACTTTCCATCATATTTACATTGAAAGGCCGTGAGAGACAATCAGCAACACAATTTGAGCGACCTTTTATGAATTCTACGGTGTAATCATACTCTTCCATTAACAATTTCCATCTCATTAATTTAGCATTTGGTTCTTTTAGAGAATGAAGCTATTGGAGTGGCTTGTGATCTGTTCTTAGGGTGAATTTTCTTCCATACAAATATGGCCTGAAATGTTTCACTGCCCAAGTTATTGCCAACATTTCTTTTTCAATAGTAGAAAGATTTTGTTCAGCGGGATTGAGTGTTCTAGAAGCGAATGAAATTGGGAGATCTTTATTGTCAGTCATTTGACTAAGGACCGCTCCTAAGCTTACATTGGATGCGTCTGTTGTCAAAATATATGGATCATTCAATTTAGGTAACTTCAATATTGGTGCGTTAGTAATTGCTTCTTTCAGAAAATTGACAGCTTCAATGAATTTAGGATCTTTTGGGTTTATAGTGGATGTTTTTCTCAATGCGTTAGTTAAAGGTTGAGCTATTTTAGCGAATCCTTTTATCATTTTTCTGTAGTATCCTGCCAAACCTAAAAATTGTTATATTTGTTTAGTAGTTTGTGGAACGGGAAAATCTTTTATTGCTTTTACTTTTTCAGGGTTAGGCTGAATGCCTTTTTCCGAAACTATGTGACCTAGAAATAGAAGTTTTTTTTAAAGAATTCGGTCTTGTCCAATTGTATTTTTAGTTGATGAGTTTTCAATCGTTTGAATACAACGTTCAGGTGTTTCATGTGCTCTTGTAAGCTATCACTAAAAATAATAATATCATCAAGATATACAAGAACATTTGGTAAATCACAAAATATCAAGTTCATTGTCCTTTGAAATTGAGGTGGACCATTTTTCAACCCAAATGGCATTCTGAGAAACTCATAATGACCATTTTCAGTACTAAAAGCTGTTTTTGGTATTGATTCGGGTTCCATTTCAATTTGATGGAATCCTGAAACAAGGTCAATAGCCGAAAAGTACGTTGCTCGACCGATTTTTGAGAACAAGTCTTCAATATTCGGGAGAGGAAATCTATCATCTTTAGTTTTGTTGTTCAATTTCCGATAATCTACTACAAGACGAACTTTGCGTTTTCCTGAAGCATCAGGTTTCTTAGGCACAACCCATAAGGGAGAGTTGTACGGAGAATTAGATGGTCTTATTATCTTTTGTTCGAGTAACTTGTTTATTTCATTACTAATATCCTGCCTAAATGAGATAGGATAGCGGTAGTTTTTTGAATAACCAGGTTCTTCGTCTGTAGTCACTATTTTATGCTTGAGCAAGTTAGTAGCAGTTAATATATCACCTTCGAATTTTATTATTTCGGGATATTTCATAAGAGTACTAATAATGCATTCTTTCTCTTCTGAGTTCATATGCTCAGTTCTCAATAAAGAAGTGATTTCGTCAATGGAGAGGGGATTATCGATCATCTCACCCATGTACAATTCACATTCTTCTACAGAAACTGTTTCGATACTCAACGTTTTGTCACAATCAGAAAAATATTCAATCTCAATAAATCATTCCTATCAATATCAGTTACAATATTATACAACTGCAATTCCTTAATACTAGCACCACATATCTTATCTGATTGAGTGCAAACATTAGTTTTAATTTTCAATTCATTCCAACCTTTGTTGATTTCAATATGATTCATTCCTAACAGTGGTATCGTGCAATCTTTCGTTATGAGACAATTGGTCTCCAAATCACTTTTTGCTTTCAACCCTTGCAATGTTTGCTTTCCAATAAGAACATACTAATTATTTCTGAGGAGAAACCATTTGAGGTTTAATGAAATTATATTTACCACCTGTATCGATCAAAATTCGTGAATCATTGTAATGAATATGAGGCAAATCAAGAGAGATCGTATTCAAATCTAATACTACGTTTTTGGATTGTTGTTCGAGCCTACTTCTAAAAAATTATTCATTTTCTCGCAAAGGTCACTTACAGCATTTTCCATAGAACTCATTCTAGCATTCATGCTTTCAAATTCGGAAAACTCATTTTCAGAAGATTCAATATTGTGAACTGGAAACTTTTGAAAGTTGGAAACTGTTCTCATGCTCACATCGTTTGATTTTTTATTCAAATTTTGGTTGTTATTATTGAAGTTTGCACTTGGATTACGATTGAAGTTGTGATTTTGGAAACTTTGTCCATTACGAAATCTACTTTGAAAGGATTGTCCTCTGTTGAAATGATTTTGAGGTTGAGAAAAATTTCTCTGATTGAAATTGAAATTACGATTTTGAGATTGAGAAAAGTTTCTTTGATTTGAATTGTTTTGGTTTTGAAACTGATGGAAATTTTTTGAATGCGAATTTTGATTGGAATTTGAAGAGTTTTGTTTTCCTTCAGATTTACTGAAAGTTTGATTCATTTGTGTTACATCAGTAGTAAATCCTAAATGTTTCAAATAAGCACTACTCTTATTGATAATAGCCTGTCTTGCATCACTGAGGTCTTTGATTCCTAGCGTTTGTAGGTGAGCTCCAAGCTGGTGGTTGATTCCTTCAACTGAAATCATTACAATTTGCTTATCCAACAAACTACTGTTGGGTTAAATCTTGAATGAGGTCTAATTTACTTAAAAGATCAACAATTGATATTTCATTAAATTCACTAAAAGAGCATGAAGCATACATAAGTTTATCCACTTCTCTATAGAGGGCAGTGGAAATCGAATAACAAAACAAATGTTTTCCTATAATTCCCACTGACTCAATAAAGTGAATCGTTATTATCACATTCTTAGTCTATTATCTATATAAAACAATATATCTTTATAAAGTCTACTATTTAAGTTACGTATACGGAACACATTCAAAATTGTATGATAAATTTAAAAGAGGATAAAACATATTTACATGGAGATTGAGTCAAACATTTCAAAGTTGATAATGCTCAGTGTCATAATAGTTTGAATTATTTTTCATTAAATTTTCATATTCTTATATTCCTTCCAAATTAAAATATGAAAGGCTCATCAGAATTTAAATAGCAAGAGACACATTTACAATCTTTCACCATGTTTAAGTGCTCAACAGATATAAAAAAAAATACTGTAGTAATTTATTTATTTGATTCTGCCGGTTTGTTTTGTGTTGTGTCTGTGAATGCATCTGTGAGATAGTTCATGGTTCTATGCGTATCTTTCTATTATGAATGTTCATTGTTCAATTGGTTCAATGGTCAATGGTGTTTCGGTGTTCGTGTATTGTTTGACTGCTACTGCTTGAGTTGCCAGTCCTATTGTTTGACATTGAAGATTTAGAAAGTGTATTTTCTGCATTTATTAGAAAATTGCTGACAGTTTTGTTTGAAGTGAATCCATTTCAATGGAATCTATCAGAAGTATACATAAGTATTCTGTGTTTGAAATCAAAATCATTTTAGTAGGACAAACAAGAAACTATTTTCTTGATCGAAATATTGCCGTTTGAAGTTGAGTAGAGCGTCACGTGACCCACGCAACAGAATAGATACAGAATGGAAACTTGTAATCAAACGCCTATCTAACCAATGCTTTTTACATGACCCCAATACAAAACACGTCACGTGACCTTGGGAAGTTCCAATCCTGGTCTTCTGATTGGCTCGTGGCAGTGAATGAGATCAATTGATCCGGATCATTAAAGTGATCCGAGCCTACCATCAATGCTATTACAATGCGGCGCTTCCTAACAAGATGGCGGATTTTAGCGTCAGGGTATAGCCAAGTTTCCGTACTGTATGTATCATTGATATAGAGAATAAGATTAAGAAGAGCGAAGTCCGCTATGAAGCCACTGCGCTAGTGTAGCTACCAGAAATTTCGGGCAAGAAGTCGGGTATTTGTATTCGCTGTGTAGAAAAAGAGCCTTTTTCAAATGATAATATTTTTTTATTGAAGCAATAAAATATTCAGAGTATGGTAGTTTCATGCAGTGCTTATGGATGAACGAATCTGCATGCGCCAGATAAAAATATTTCTTTTCATACATAAGTATTTTTATATTTTCATAGGTCATGTTTCAAGCAGGCTAAGCCTAGTGCCAAATGATCGTTTCAAGGAATATTGTGCTTAGGTTGATTCATTATCATTATTTGCCAAGTAATAAATATAAGTTTCGGTAATATTATAATAAATATTTTATTTCCATAGATCCAATATAGGTATCCATATTCCATTCCATTAATTTGTCTTATATTGTAATATTTTGTGAACTATGAAAATATTGTCTGCTAAATTTGTATTAAAAAAAAAATATTATTTGCTAAAATTGTCTATAAATTCTTCATTATCACTATTGTTTTATTTTTCCCGTTCTTATAATATGTAGTTATTTATTATCTTGTATTAAATATAGGAGTATAGAGTATAGTGTTAGGTACCGTTCTTATAATATGTAGTTATTTATTATCTTATATTAAATATAGGAGTACAGTATGGAGTATAGTTAGGTACCTATACTTGAGTTACAAAACGAATGAGAAACAGTTTCACGAAATATTGTGATAATGGTTAATTTATTATTATTTGTCATCTAATAAAATATACGGTAATATTAGCGATCTATAATTTTTGTTTTTTTTTTTGTTCTTATAATATGTAGTTATTTATTATCTTATATTAAATATAGGAGTATAGTATAGTTAGGTACCTATACTTAAGTTGCAAAACGAATGGAAACAGTTTCACGAAATATTGTGATAACAGTTAATTTATTATTTATTATTCTAATAAAATATACGGTAATATTAGCGATCTATAATGAATTAATGTTTTATTTTCCATATCCTGAATACATGGTAATAGGGAAATATTGTAAAATAAATAATAATAATAATATCGAGTGACCTGGCTGGCTCAGGTCTAGTGTCAGAGTTTTCAGGTCGCAACTGATCAATTTCAGGGCCTCTGACATGACCTAACGACTACTTTTTAGGCAGCCGGGACCGACGGCTTAACGTGTCCATCCGAAACACGGGAGTGGCCCGAGATAAATATCTTGCCCGGGCCGGGATTTGAACCCGGGCCTCTGAATCACAAAGCCAGCATCTGATCCACTCGGCTACGGCCACTCCTATAAAATAAAAATAAGATTCATTTGCTAATAGAATGGATCAAAATCTGTAGTGAGGTAGGTTCACTAAATTAGATGTTTGGTCGAGTTAAAAATAATGTTCAATGAACAAATCATTGTATCATATGGTAATGGAAATGACGAAAAGTTGAAAAAAAATGATATTGAAATCCATCAAGTATGTCGAAAGATATAGCTTAGTCATCTAACTATATATATCAATGGTATGTATACTGTGCCCACGCTAACCGCCATCTTAAAGCCTTGTACACACGTCCGTACAGATTCGCGCGAACAACCGTATGCACACCTGCCTCGGCATTCACTGTACGTCCTTGTGGACGCGTTCCACGTATGCCTCGGCATTCAAAAAGCAATCTGATTTGCAGAAGACACGAAGACATGATGGATATAAATTTTCCACATCATGACAACAATGGCGTCATTCCATCATTGAAGATAATTATTACAAAATGCAGCTGTATCATTTATTTCAATGACTTGTATAATAAAATCGAAAATAAAACTCAACAAACGATGTTGGTGGGTTGAACGATTGTAGGTTTAAGTGAGGAAATAAATTGCTACATGACATAAGATATGAGATTGTCAATTCAAACTTTATTAGGATGTCAAAACATTATTTTGTTTATATACTGAAACTAATTCAACTAGTTATCCAAACAAATGATACCATCATGAGGGAAGCAATAACTTCACAAGAACGATTGGCCTTAACTTTGAGATTCTTTGCATTAGGCGATTCATTTGTTGGTTTCCAATATCTATTCTGAATCTCAAAAAAGGAAATTTCTACAATAATTCCAGAACCAGTACTTAACACTGTCCTAAAAAATTGACAGTCTCCTTTAACAAAATTAGCCACAAATTGAATCAAATACTGAATTGCTGCCCATTTTAAACTAACTCTGCTCATACTCATGACAAAACAAGATTCTCCAAGAAATCAGCTTCAAGATTTACCTTTAAGGAATACTAGTTCAAAGTTTGAATAAATCTCTCTATGGATAGCCCAGCTATCGAAAACATATAATAACATATTGAAGATTACAATTTTAATTACCAACTCTGATTGATAACATAAAACAAACACAACATGATTTGATAGTCACAGTAAGATAATAAAATGAGAGCTATACTTTTTTGTAGGAACCCTGTAGAGAAGCTATTTTCACTTAAATTATGCAGTTCTAAATTTGTTAATCATGATAAAAATTATATGCTCCATGCATGTTTCTATTTAAATATTTGATAATCCACATATCCTACAAAATCACAAAAATCCTACAATTTACAATTAGTTATTGGATCACAATTTGATTTTTGTCATTCATTAACCTAATTCATTGGAATTAGGTTATGACGCCTTCAATGTTTACGTTCTGCCTCACCCGTATGGCAAAAACGCGTCCACACGTACATTCAATGCTCGCCCGAGGCGCCTTTGAGCACGCCAAAATACCGACAGGGTTCCGGTTCGCCCACATGCCTCATCGAACAGTGTCCAGACGTGCGAATGGGTCGCCTGAATTGGGAATATCTGGAACTCAAAATATCTTGCAGCTGGCCGGAATTGGAAATACATGGAACTCCGAATATGTTGACAGGCGGAACTCCGAATATCGTGCTGGCCGGCGGAACTCAAAATATCTTGTCAGCTGGTGGGATTGAAAGTATGTGGAATTGAAAATATATCGAACTCACAGTATCGATCGTTATTAGCGAGACTGTGTAAATGTGTGATGAAACAAATTTATCGCAAAACAAATATGAAGGGTTCCTTAGTGAGGTCCACGTTATAATGACTATTAGATCAACTTTGGTTTTGCTATCCTTGTCTATCATTCGACAAAGCCGGTGGTATTATCCTTTTCTAGGTCCACAACAATGCCAATTATGTTTATGACAGTGTAGAAATATAATTTATTAATGCAGAGAATCGGCATCGCTATTCTTCTATCTTTATCCACTGCCATTATAACGTGGACCTCACTATATATAGTTAACCTAGAATAAATTCATCAACAGTCGTCAGTCTTGTTTGAAACAGATAACAGAGTTTTGAAAACTTGCATAATATGTACATGACTATTATTTTATAAACCACTATAATTTTAATTCGTGTTTTTACTGTTGGTTATGGTATTAGTTATAAAATGAAGTAGCAATAATGTAGCATACCTAATAAAAAAATCTTATTATAACAAGAAAGAAACTGACTTATATGTTGGTAAGTATTTCATTATTTAGGATTTGAATTTTTCTATTGAAATATTATGTTGCTATTTACCCATGATTACAATAATTGTTTATTTTTCAAGGTTGTTGGTCATTAACTTAGTTACATAGGTACAGTATTTCCTAATACATTTAGAGTTAAACAATAAGCAAGTTTCACTGTGAATCAATGAGATTGGTTGATCAACATTGATTCATTGTTTATCACTTTATTTTATAATCATGGGTATCACATAAAGTAATACAATAAGAAAGATAACTTTATATTTTCAATGTTTTTAATTAAAAACATCAAACTTAAAACTAGAGTAGCATACCATATTTTATTGATTTAACTTATTTTGGCTATTTAGTTTTATTCTGATGATAATTCACTTAGCCTATATTTATTTAATTTATGCTAGGCCTAATTGGAAACTATTTTTCAGATAACAATTGTGATGATAAAACAGCTGTAATATTTATAATCTGCTATCTCTGTTACTAAGACACATATTTAATGTCAAATAAAGCTCGTGTTGAGTCCAATTCTATTACAATTTATTCGACATTAAATATAGAATAAATGGGTCCGAAAAGAAAAACGAGTAAACGTCAAGATTTAGTCAGTGAAGGAGAAAACGATTCGCAATACCAAATGCTTGGAAAAATACTGAAACCAACAGTTTTATCGATTGACCAAGATTCAGATGAAGCACCGAAAACGTGGAGACATTAGAAGGTAACATTTTTAAACTTCTTAAAAAACAGTTCAATCCCGAAAAAGGATGAATTGAATGTTTTGATCAATTATGTGTCACCGAATATTTTTGAAAGTATTTGCAATTGTATATCATTTGAAGAAGCTATAACAACTCTTGAAGAAAGCTTTATAAAACCTCAAAATGTAGTACATGCACGTTACTGCTTATCTAAAGCAAAACAAACCCATGGAGAATCAATTGATCAATTCTATAATAAACTAAAACGGCTAAGTTTACCATGTAACTTTCAAGCAGTCACGGCTGACGATAACAAAAGTGAATATATCCGAGACACGTTTATCTCCGGATTAGAATCATCAAAAATCAGACAACATCTTTTCGAAATGAAATCGCTAACTTTGCAAGACGCTATCTCACAAGCACGAATGTTAGAGAATGCTGAAAACATTGCTAAAGAATACGAAACCAGTTCAGAATATGTTAACACAGTCCTAGCAAACGAGAATAAAAATACCGAGAAAACGACTTTAGTCCGTAATTCTTACCAAAAGAAGATTCAATGCAGATTTTGTGGCTATAATAATCATACTGATAATAGCCAATGCCCAGCAAAAGGACAACCATGCCTAACTTGTAATCGAATAGGCCATTTTTCAAAAGTATGCAGAGCACGAAACGATAAAAAAACCAAATGGTATCTGCCACAGTAATTTCAGCAGCAAATACCAGCACTGACCTCTCAAAATGTCTTGTTCCTATACGTGTTAATGGAATAGATACATTGGCACTATTAGACACTGGGAGCACAGCAAGTTTTATAGATAAGAAACTAGTAGTACAATCGAAGATGAAAACTATGCCATATTCCAATTTGATTACATTTGCTTCAAGTGCCTGCAACACTAAAACAACTGAGTGCGCTTGAGTGAAATATATTTCCAGAACGAAGAATATAATGATTTTCCTTTGATCGTATTGAACAAATGTTGCGCTAGTGTAATTTTGGGACACGATTTTCTAAAGAACTTTTCATCCATCACTTTTGATTTCGGTGGATCTAAAGCAGCACTACAACTGAATGAAGACAATGACGCAAGAAGGCCTACTTATGAAATTAAAAAGTGTGCTCTAGCCCAAGCTACAGTAGAACCTGTCTCATTGTTTCGTGATCTTCAACCGGACTGTCGGCCTATAATAACTAAATCGAGACGACATTCAGAAGAGGATTACTTGTTTATGATGAATGAAGTCAAACGGCTTGAAGATGCTGATATTATAGAAAATAGTCATTCTTCTTGGAGAGCTCAAGCATTTGTTACTTCAAGAGAGAACCAAAAGAAACGTATGGTGATTGACTATTCACAGACCATCAACAAATTCACGAATTTGGATGCCTATCCACTACCACTAATAGAAGAATTAGTCAATAAGGTAGCGCAATATAAAATATTCTCATCTATTGACCTGAAATCTGCCTATCACCAGATACCAATCTTGCCTGAGGAAAGGCATTTCACCGCATTTGAAGTTGGACACAAACTGTATCAATTCAAAAGAATTCCGTTCGGAGTCACGAATGGAGAAGCTGCTTTCCAGAAAGTGATTGATCAAATCATAGAACAAGAAAATTTGACATCATGTTATGCCTATTTAGATGATATTATTGTATGCGGAAGGACCCAAGAAGAACATGATGGAAATTTAGAAAATTTCTGGAGAGCAACAGAAAAATATGGCCTCACGATTAATAAAGAAAAGTGTAAAATATCTATGGAGAATTTAACCTTCCTGGGATTCGAAATTGGTCAGGGTATGATTAAGCCCGATCCAGATCGATTGAAACCATTCCTTGACTTACCAGCTCCAAAAAATAAGAAAGAATTGAAGCGTGTCCTTGGAATGCTTGCACACTACTCCAAATGGATAAAAGAATTTTCAAAAAAGACCCATCCACTTGTGCATAATACTCACTTCCCG
>NW_024090900.1:0-23474 GCF_014356525.2 Nilaparvata lugens
TGTGACATTTTTTTGGTAGTTGAGACGTTGATAATTGTGGTAATTATTCATATTGAATGAAAAAAGACTAAGAAATTGTCAAAAAACCACTGTTTATTGATAATTAGAAAATACGGTTTCGTTATTGCACCATTGTCTTTCTAATTATCAATAAATCGTGGTTTTTTTGACAATTTCTTAGTCTTTTTTTCATTCAATAAATTGACGATGATGGAGTTCAGCGGGTTGCCTACATTATCAAGTGAGGGGTCGTCAGCTAGAAATTGATAGCAAATTTGAAATTACGATCACATTTCATATTATAAACTGGAAATAACATAGATTCCATATTATTACTCTCATAATGTGACATAACTACAACCACTTTCTAATGTAGTTTTATCAATAAAATAAGGATCAATAAATATCAATAAAATAAGTTGCCTTAGTTTTACCATAGAGAAACGATAGCATAAGTAGATATCCCATGGTATAGGGCGTTTATGTCGCAACTTTTACTGTTATCCCAAGCCGATAGTTCACGTAGTTTCTTCCCCTTGCAGCTGTGTGACGCTGAAGTCTCTCAATTGTGCCGTTCTACCCTTTCAACCCAATAAAACAGTAAAAATTGACAATAATCGACAGTAATCGGCTTGAGATAACAGTAAAAGTTGCGACATAAATTCCGTATACCATGGGATATCTACTTACGCTATTGTTTCTCTATGATAAATTCAGTTTCATACATGAAAACAAACTATCGGAATTATGAAAAATATTCTTTTACACCTCTCTCAAAACAGTGTCAATGTTTTATCAGTTGATATTATTTTTATTCTTTATACAAATTAGAACGATTGTTGATTTGTATTCTCACTGTTTTATCTTGACAATTTTTCAATTTCGATTAATCCTGAAATTTTCGATTTTAATTTTTTTCTTTTGAATCAGAATAAATGTAATCTGTTTCATCTCAAAAATTTCTATTTCAATTTCAGTCTGGTGGAAGACCTGATTTGTACATCTACCGGTTCGCAGGCTACGGGAAAAATTTCATCAAGAAGTGCGCGGTCAGTCCTGATCCTACATTCAGTTAGCGCTTCAACTGACCTATCATCACAAGTGAGTTTGCAAATAATATTTCTAACAAATTGAATTAATAATTCAGTTTTTGATGTTTTTTATCATCGTTTATTAAGTGGGAGAAATCGTTCTCAATAGAAGATGCAAAGTGAACATATTTTCTTCAGTGTGGTGGATATGATCGTTCAAAAGCGAACAGTTATCAATCATCCTTATACCATGTTTACCCAAAGTTAGTAGACAGTAGGTTGGTCACTCATCTATAGTATTCTAGTTGAAATGCAATTGGAGTGGGGGAACTGCAGCCGTGACGTAGGCTGTAGTGCAGAGTAGGCAGAATATCGCATTCTTGAAAATCATACGGTGACCTATAGTCAAATTATATAACACAAACATTTTCTGACATGCAAGCTTTCTGTTTCTGCTTTACAGTAATTATCAAAACATTTTAATAATACAAGCATTTTGCAATATAAAAGCAAAAACCCACCTACTAACCTTCCCTTTCACACCCTTAAGGTTTATTATTTTATCTTCAAGGTCGTGTTTATATTTTGTAGTTTGGCTATACATCAGCTTGTGAATTTCGGGGATGAGATATTTTGATTCTCGTAGAACATGTGCTCGATACCAGCATGTGTTTTAGTGCATTTATATGAATGAAATTCATTGGATTTATCGGGATCGGTTTATTGTTTTATTGCAATGCATTGGTTTATCAAGATTTTTTATGGGTTAAACTGAAATTATAATAGTATAACGTTGTCTACTAACGCTTTTCCAGTTTATTAACTTTTTCGTGTCACGTGTTTAGATTCTTGAAAAACTTTCAAATTCATTTCATTCATACAAGTTGAATAAACTTGAAATATTAAACAACATCATTAGAATCGGTGATTAATTCGCTATAAGTATGGAGAATTTTTAAGTTCTAGGTCAATCTTGAGGGGATTAAACGACGATGTATTTGAAGATACAGTGAATAAAATGTATGCTCAGTGTGGTTACTCTATCACTTTTTTACTACACGTGACTCACGCTGGCATTCCCCCCACCACTTCGAATCTTACACCTGTGAATGATCAACCTTCTGTCTACTAACGTTGATATTTACCTATTGTAATTCGTCAACTGTATTCGCCGAGAAAATATATCTCTCCATGACTGAAAAATAATGTTTTTATTTTCATAATTGTGATAAGATACTCTACTGGTAGTTCATTATATCTCTCCATAGTCTACAAACGGTTTTCGTAGTTGAAAAAAACCAAGACCACATTAGGCGGTTTTCAGGCGTTTTCACAAGAGTCGGCAGCTCTCCGATTGGCTGATTGGGTTGGCGTTCAGGAATCAGCTGACAATCAGCCAATCGGACAGCTCCCTGCCCTGCCGACTCGTCTGTAAACGCCTGAAAAAACGCCTGTGTGGCCGCGCCCGTAACCGTAGAAATGTACCTTTGACAAACAATCATTCTTCTCACGTGTTATCGAATGAGCACGTTAAACTGTCGGCGGCCTCGGGTGATGTATAACAGTTGTGAGGCTCATTGAAGGCTTGAATTATTTATTCAGGCAGGTTGGGACCTTCTTGTAAGCGACTCCCCACTAACAAAAAACCATATAAGAATCTACTTTCCACTTATAGTCCGTACAAAATTACTTCTGACTTGAAGGAATATTGGTACAGAGAAATAGAGGGATATCAGCCAATTAGAGTGATTAATAGAGTCATTGGTAGAAGCGTAGTTGTCAATTTGTCAGTCGTCTGTCTGCTTTCAGACAGGAAACTTCGCATGTGCAGCATGAGCACATGAACAGTAACTACACCTTCTCCAATTTCATTTGAGAAAGTATCAAGTTAATTTGAGAAAGTATAAATTGAAATTGAGAGAATGTCAGATGTAGATGAGAATAGTCAATTGTATTTGGGAAGTCATCATATGTAATTGAGAATAGTGAATTGTATTTGAGAAATCGTCAAATGTAAATGAGAAGATATCAATTGAAAATGAGAAAATTTTCCAATTGACATGTCGTGACTCTTCTGTAGCCTAAAATTTAGGTTTGATTTGAGCATGAAAGGATACTGTACTACGTACACAGTATTCCGATTACTATCATAGGCTTTGCATGAGGGAAAATTAATATTTTCAATGGTGACAGTATTTCCCCTGTACTGTTTACGAATGATTAATGAGTATTATTGCTATGTATGTATTGGCAACGCGACTTTTGTCTTCAAACATTTTGTGAAACATTGCACTTGATGAAGATCAAATTCTCTACGCTTACGGCGCAATTGAACTTCATCAACTGAATCACTTGATCAACAATTCGACAATTCTTCAATGGATTTTGGGGCTTGAAAATTATGTTTTGTTCAAAAACTAAACGTTTTATTCGAATATGAAACATATTATATCATTTTATATGAGTACAGTTATGAAAAATATAAGTACTGGAAATACTGGTTTTTTAAAATATTCTCCCAATTACAACTGACAACTTCTCGATTCCAAATCGTATGCTCTCAAATTCAAATGATACTTTCTCAAATAAAATTCGCTATTCTCAATTACAAGTGATGACTTCTCAAATACAATTGACTATTCTCATTTACATTCGATGTTTTCTCAAATAAAAATGACAATTCTCATTCACAATTGATACTTTCTCAAATACAGTTGGAAAAGGTGTAGTAGTTGGAGATCGCTGGCCGCTTCAAAACGGCAACATCGCCCCTCTGTATCCCTCCCGCTATTTGCTTTCACTGCTGCGCATGTCTATCCCAAGTAAGAAGTAATTTTGTACAGAGTATAGTAACTTGGGGTATGATCACATTGGATGCACGTTCGCGCAGTGCACGCGAGACCACGCTACAGATGAGAGACATAATCTCGAAAGAGCAAGAGAATCACATTGTGACTTGTCTGTCGCTGCTCACACTGAACGCCACCAGCAAGTGAACGCTTGCTTTTGCGTTCAGTGTGAATGTTTCCATTGCTTTTCCCAGATTTTGTTTTCATCTGAACGCGTGGTCACACCCTACTACTTTACCCTAAGTGAGACTCACAGTGTAGTCAGCTCCTTATTAACAAAGGTTTGTTGTCGTTGTCTGTCATTAGACAAACAGGCAACTGTATCCTTCAGGGCGAGACCACATTAGGCGTTTTCAGACTAGTTGACAGGGCAGGAAGCTTTCCGATTGGTTGATTATCAGCTGATTCTCAAACGTCAACCCAATCAGCCAAAAAACGCTTATGTGACATCACCTCACTTGGCTCTCAATTATAGTCTGTGTAAATTTACTTCCGACTTGGGTTGGGCATGCGCAGCAGAGAAAGCATACAGCGGGAGGGATACAGAGGCGCGATGTTGCCGTTTTGAAGCGGCCAGCGATCTCCAACTTCTAGTGACTGTTCATGTGTTCATGCTACACATGCAAAGTTTCCTGTCTGAAAGTGGTCAGACGACTGACAATTCGGCAACTGCGCGTCCACTCTATCAATCACTGCAATTGGCTGATCTCCCTCCATTTCTCTGCTCTGCATATTTCTCCAAGTCTCAAGTAAATTTGCACGGACTATAAGCAATATGATTTTTAATAACGCTGACATTACAGAATGTATGGCCGACTGACAGCGACCTACGAGAGCGCATCAACGCGTCGCTTCCGCCTGGGTCGCGTCGACTGCATTCGCTCAGCCAGCGCCGAGGCGGCCGAATGGACGCGCGCCATGAACCAGCAGAATAGTGCTGACGACAGCGAAACGCAGGTCAGCGACCCTTTGCAGCCCGGGAAACGAGTCACTTTCAATCTGTTCTCAGTGAGTCGCGCATCCTCTATCTCTATATCTCTGTCTCTTTCTTGGTAGAGCGCCACTTCTAGTGTGCCGTTCAAGTAGCTTGGCAGCTGTCGAATTGTCTCAATTCCACACTTCTTCCTTTTCCCAAATATTCTTTATTGGTTCATACAATAAGTACATCATCAAAATGATAGGGAGAGAAAAAATAAGGTAGCCTTGTGCTATTCCTCTCCCAAATTTAGATAAGGTAACACATAGTCCGAAATAGGTTAAGTCTAACTTGTAGTTGTTCACTATATAATTATTAGAGACTAGCCATATGAAACGTTTTCTCAGGCATCTCAAACGAGTGGTAGAGCAGGAAGCTCTCTGATTGGCTGTGATTGGGGAATAATTTGATAACAGCCATCAGAACTCCTGCCTTGCCGATTTGTCCACCGCCAATGCAGAAACGCCTAAAAACGCTTTGTATGTCTTGGCCCTTGAAGATGACTCTAGAAGCCTACTAAACAATTTTTGGTCAATGAAAACTCTTTCATAATAATATTCAATATTAACTGAGTACTTTGATAGGGCTACTTCTTGAATGTTCATTACATAGATTACTAGAGCCCTTATTGGGCCTACATGTTACAAGGCGATAATGCCATTACCAAGGGTTCTTTCAAAATGACACAACATTACACCAAAAATAATTCATTTTGAAAGTACACTTGATAGGCCTGATAGCATTGTCGCCAGAACTAGTTGTTTTTGATATGGTAAATATGATACGGTGATAGAGATTCTCTGTAATTAAATATAAATTCATTGTCAGCCAACATTAAAAAAGTTGATAACTTGGACAATAGATTGCAGATCAAGATCTCCAGGGCCGGTCCATGAGCTCTGATTTTATGATACTAGACTTGGTCTAGCGTTAGTCCAAGACTACGCATTGGACCGAGGCTAGAATATTGTGTTGATGCGACTAGCCAAACCTGAAGTTCAGGTGTGTAGACCAAGCCTCTCACTAAACTCCAACATTTCACATGGAGTTTTGTGTTAGAATGTTGGCAACACTCCGTTTCTGGTATCTCAGTATCTCAACAATCCTCAGTTATTCGACCATATTAATTAATATTCAGTATATTTCCAATCTACTCCACACTTAATTTCAAATTGTATTTCATTTCTTTGCAAGACCAACATTAATATTCTCTATCTCCTATTAAGCCCATTAGTTGAAAGTTTATTACAAGTAAATAATAGAAGTTTTTCTCATTTTTATCAAGCACATACCCGTATGGAATCGCTCATAATTGAATATTAACTTTAGTAGAAAATAACTGATTAAATTTCATACGGTGTGTAGTGATTTATGCATGGCTTTATTAGAAACATGAGGGGTTTCTACAATGAAAGATATATCATTTAGGTTTCATTGAGAATGAAAACCATACTTATAGTTTACATAGAGAAAAGAATAATAGTATTTAAAAGATTAATAAAATAAATGCTCTACATATGAAGCCTTCTCAATTAATACTCGTTCACGCCAAGGTATCTAGAAAAAATGTATTCAATATATTCCGTATATTTGCAAACGCTGCCAAGTGACTTGAATTGTGCAATAGATGAGCTAAGAAAAACAACTGACAATAAGGAAAGTAAATTTGAAAATATTATTAAAAAACAAAAATAACTATTTCAATACATTGTTGAACCGATGATGGCTGTTACCCACAATCAACTCCAAATCCAATTTTTCAGAAAAATTTGTTTATTAAGCAGGGTCAATTTCTTTCTAATCAAGCCTGACCACTTTTTGTTCTAGAAAAGGTACCTGAACTCTAGAAAAATGATTTTATGAATCTCTAGAAATATTAATCAACCATAATAGGGAATAAGCAGGGTCAATTTCTTTCTAATCAAACCTGACCACTTTTTGATCTAGAAAAGGTACCTGAACTCTAGAAAAATGATTTTATGAATCTCTAGAAATATTGATCAACCATAATAGGAAATAAATTTTGTGAAAAATGGATCTTCAGGAGAATTTATGGCTTCAGAAATATATAAAAAGCTTGATTTTTACTTTAAGGGTTTTATCATGGAAAAAATATAGCATAAGTAGATATCCCATGGTATAGGACGTTCATGTTCCAAATTTCAAGACGATTTTTTGTTAACTCAAGCCGATACTGACGACTATAGTCTATCATTTCTGATTTGGCTGGGTGAGAGTGTAAGAAGGGCACAGTATGAGAGACTACCAGCGTCACATAGCTTCACCAAAACAACTACTAGGACTATAAGCTTGAGTATACATTGAAAATTGGAACATGAACGCCCTATACCATGGGAAATCTTCTTGTGCTACATTTTCTCTAGGGTTTTTATAGCATGATAAATTATTGATTTCCATTTAAAGTTACGGGGGTATGGTACTTAAATTTAAATTAGAAAACGTTGGAAGAAAGAAACTATAAACTTTAGGCTAACAACATGTTAATGCCAAATTAATAATTCTTTATGAAAGCTTTTACATCAATAATTGTTTTGCTTTCTATTTCCTATTGAATTTATAGGAAATATGCAACAAAATTCCTATATTGGTGACCGCGACCTGGTCAACAGCAAGCATTTCTTGTTGTGAAGTTACCTAGATACGTTACTTAAGTAATCCACCACAAATTCTATTGTTGTTTGAAGCTTCCTCAACAAGATTACAATGTAGTAACTGTTTATCCATGTACCAGATTGAAACATTAATATATAAATAATACAATATATATTTAACGGTATCTTTACTCTATGATAGAATAAATCATGAACTGAATTATTGTCTTCACAGAGATGTATGGTAAACATTTTTTCACAAACCCCAATTTTAATTCAATTATCTGAAACTACTTGTGTGACCCAGGGATTTGGAGTTGTTTGTATCTTGAGGTGCGTACAGATATACACGCCGCGAACATGAGCAATTCACTTTTAATCAGCTCACTATATCTGTATTTTTACAGAAACGGTAAGATACAGATATAAAAAGCTTGACATCAGCTGATATAAAAGTGAATTGCTCATGTTCGCGGCACGTAAATCTGTACGCACCTCAACCGCTAGTCATTCTGTTATTATTAACAATTAAAATAAATTAATAACACAATTTAATTCACAATAAAACTTTAGACAAGAACAAATCATAAAATAAATAAGACCCATTTAATTCAAAATTTGTTATCAGGGTCGTGCCCTATACATACAGAGTTGCTCTATTTTTAACAAGCAAAAATAATATAACAGAATAATGGTAAAGAGACACATTGTGAGAAATCAATTTCCCATAAACAAGCGATAGAGGAACATCACGAGAACTTGGAATGCATTTAATTTCATTCACACAAACTCTGCAAGTTTTTTATTTACCACTTTTACTACTCTATTCATTATTTAACAGCTCTTTTCTCTATTTCATCTTAAAGATACTCCACATTTTAACATTTTCAAAAATGTATTATGGTTGGCATACAGAGCTGTTCATGTTTATTGTGAGTAATATTACTTTCACAAATCGTGTAAATAACCCATCACTTTATGATTTTTGAAAACGATAGTGTGCACAATTGGAAACAACTAATCAAAATTATATGGGAGAATTGTGATAATATCCTTGGATGTATATTTTATCCTAATTGTGGGAATTATTAAAACAATATAAAAACTTGGAGTACCCTTTTACTTGAAACATTTCAAACTTAAAAAATTAACATGAAGTACCTTCAATTTAAAACATTTCAAACAATAGTTTCCAATTCAAACAACTAGTTTCCAACCGAAAAGGACGAAACTAGTTGTTTGAATTGGAAACTAGTTTTTTGAATTGGAAACTAGTTGTTTGAAACTAGTTTTTTGAATTGGAAACTAGTTGTTTGGAATGTTTATTAAAGGTACTTCATGTTTCTATATTGTTTTCAATCATTTTAAATAAAGTAGCCCATAAAAGTGAAGTGATTTATCCTAATTGCAATATCTTCAGACTTTAAATATCAATATCTTATTCTCTCACTTACATAATAACTTATTCGCTCGAATACAATTCTTTCAAATACATATTCTCTAAAAAAAAATAATATATTCAGCAAATAAAATTACAGTGTATATTATATTACAGTGTATTTTCATAGTACAGCTCTTTCTAGTTTATATCATTCAGAAAAATAAAATCACTGAGGTGAAATGAAAACGATTTTGTCAGTTCCATATAATTTATTTGAGCCAAACTTAAGTTTCAATGCACTAAGGCATCATCTTCAGTGGTCTTCAGAAGTCTAACAAAAATCTATCTAACAATACACTATCTGTGATGTTTTCACTATGAACAGGGATATTATGGAATTTCTCCATATTAAGGTGAAATGAACGATATTGTCAGATCCACATAATTAGGTAGTTTATTTTAGCCGAACTTAGTTTCAATGCACTAAATCTGCGTAACAAAATGTTAATAACTTAATCCTCAGGCTAGGCACACGCCAGTTAGTCAAGACAAGACAAGACATGATCAGACACAATACTTCACATACCGTAGTTGCTTATGACGCAACACACACTGATTAGTCATTGCAATTAGACATGTTTTCATAAGCAACTATGTGAAGTATTGTGTCTGATCATGTCTTGTCTTGACTAACTGGCGTGTGCCTAGCCTAAGGATTAAGTTATTAATATTTTGTTACGTGCATTGAAACTAAGTTTGGCTAAAATAAACTATGTGGAACTGACAATATCGTTTTCATTTCACCTTAATATTGAGAAATTCCATAATTTCTCTGTTCATAGTGTAAACATCACAGATAGTGTATCTATTTCCCTCACAATCATGAACAGCTCCAGATTTATTCATCAAATTGAATGCATGTATAAAAACACTGTAACACAGAATTTTCACATTCCAAATAAAATATCAATGAATAATGCATTACATAACAAGTCACCTTCCTCAAACCAGAAGCAATATTATCAGTCAACTTTTTGGTTGATATCAATTGGAAAAAATTGAACCTTGAAGTTGTAAATGTATCATTTGCAATATCAATGATAATGAGTTAATGCATAATTGCATGTAATATGAGCAAATTTAATTTCGAATTATTCCAAACTGATCTTTGTATTTTTTATAAACTCTTTATATTTTCCACAATATTTGTCTTGCAGTTGAACTGTTCTTGAACTGTTTCTTGAATTCAAATTATTTCTATTTATTTATCTTCTGAAAAAAGCATGGCCATTTAACAAAATTATACTTCTTCATATAACTATAGATACTATTTCTTTGTTATCGAATCTCAGAATGCTATTGATCTTAACACATAGTACAAAGGATGAATAGATATGAACGTCCATTATAATGTGGAGAAACAATAGCATAAGTAGATATCCTATGGTATAGGGCGTTTATGTCGCAACTTTTACTGTTATCTCAAGCCGATTACTGTCGATTTTTACTATTTTGTTGGGGTGAGAGTGTATGAACGGCACAATATGAGAGACTATATACCAGCGTCATAAAGCTTCACGCGAAAGAACTACGTGGACTATCTATCGGCTTGAGATAACAGTAAAAGTTGCGACATAAACGCCCTATACCATGGGATATAAGATAAGATAAGATATTTATTAAGCCATAAACAATACAAGAAAGTACAGCCAAGTCAATATTACAATAATTTAAAAAAGTCAAAAGACAATATTTACAATAAATTGTAAAACAATACACAAAATCTATAAAAAGATATCACAAAAACTTAACATATATCGTCAGAATAATTCAAAATAGCCTAAAGAATGTCATATGAATAAGCATGTCACAGCCAGCAATCCAACCACGTGTATTAAATACTACAGACATGAAATAAACAATATTTATCTATCAGTGAGGAACTCTTCCACACTATAATATGCTTTCTCCGCAAGAAAAGTATACAGATCTTTTTTAAAAGTTGCAGATGACATGGACAGAGATCTAGGTAGCTTATTTAATAGTCTCAGACCATAGGTTCGAGGGTCTTTGTCGGAAAACTTCAATCTATGCTGAACAATACATGGATTGCCACTACCTCGTGTATTATAGCCATGCATATCAGAATTAGTTTGGAATGAGTCTAAGTTATTAGCAATAAAAAGAACAACTCTGTAGATGTAAATACATGGTAAAGTTAGAATTTTTAAATCTATGAAGGCATCTCTACAGGGGTGATTGTAATCAAGCTTAGCCAAATACCGTACTGCACGCTTCTGTAAAATGAAAATTTTTTGAGTGTTTCCATAGATGTACTTCCCCAAAGCTCAATACAATAAACAAGATGAGTGTAAATCAGAGAAAAGTATACAGATTTTGCTACGTTAAATGGTACATACTTTACAATATATCTTAAGACAAAGAGTCCCTTACTAATTTTACCCACCACCCTATCCACATGCTCATTCCATGACAATTTGTCATCAACAGTTAAACCTAACAAATTAACTACATTAGCATTTTCTACAATGCTGTCATTTATAAAAATAGCTGGTTCAAAAGGATGTGTCTTCTTTAAATCAAATTGAATTGCCAGGCTTTTACTTGGATTCACAGAGAGGGCGCATTCATTAAAAAACTGCACAACTTGATTTGTGAATAAGTTTGATGTGATCTCAAGGTCAACAATATTTTTGCTATGAAATAACAAGGAAGTATCATCAGCATAAAGTGTGATATCCGAGATTCTGGGAATGAGAGCTGCAAATCATTAATATAGAGAAAAACAGAAGAGGTCCAGTATGGATCCTTGAGGGACTCCAGTGCTTATATTCAATCTATCAGAGCTCGCTCTATATCCTCCATTGCATACACTAACGTATTGCATCCTATTGGACATATTGATTCAATCAATTTGCCAGCAACACCCCTCACACCAGCGAAAAAAGCTTTTTCAAGAGAATATTGACATTTACGCTATCAAAAGCCTTAGACAAATCAAGTAGTACCCCCATTGCATAGTTGCCTTTATCAATCTCTTCTATAACATTTCCAATAAATTTTATTGCAGCTGTAGTTGTTGATTTGCCCTTTACAAAATATCTACTTATAGCATATCTACTTATGCTATTATTATTAAACAAAATCCATATTAAATGCTGTAATTATTCACCTCGAAGACTTTTGCTACTGCAAATATTGACAACAGGGTTGACAGCTAGATGAGCGCTAATATTCAAAAATTATTTGTCAGCCCGGGAACAAATAATTTTTGAATAGTAGCGCTCATCGAATTTCCAACTAGCTGTCACCCTGTTGTCAATATTTGCAGTAGCAGAAGTCTTCGGGGTGAATCACAGCATTTAATTGGATTTTCGTTTAATAATAATAATCAATCATTAGCATTTGATAAATTGCATATCTAATTAATTTCCATCTGTAGACTTATGATATTGTTTTTCTATGGTAGTACTGACTGAATCAATCAATTTTCAATCACAGCTAATCAACATAGCTATAGGCTACAGTACTGATATTATGAAGGAATCCAGCTTTATTCATCAGCTTCCACTACCTCTTTCAAACATATTTTCGATTTTTTTTTTTAATTTTTACAATATTTTTTTAAATTATTCCATCTTAAGCTGCGTTTATACCAAATTTATTAACAAATGTTAATAACTCAATCCTCACAGATTCTATTAGATTGAACGGAACTTGACAAACACATGAGTTCATCATGTGTATGATAAGTTATGTTCAATCTAATAGAATCTATAAGGATTAAGTTATTATAACATTTTGTTAATAACTTTGGTATAAGCTTAAAGCTTTAGGCTAGGCACACACCAGTTAGTCAAGACAAGACATGATCAGACACGTTCAGTCACAATACTTCACATAGTTGCTTATGAAGACATGTCTAATTGCAATGACTAATCAGTGTGAGTTGCGTCATAAGCAACTATGTGAAGTATTGTGACTGAACGTGACTAGTCTTGACTTGATTAACCGTTGTCACCTGATCATGTCTTGTCTCGTCTTGACTAACTGGTGTGTGCCTAGCCTAAGAGAACACACAGCGACTAATGAAACATGTGACTAATTAATTTTTTGTTCAGGAAAAAGAGAAATTGACTCTATTTGACGCGGCAGTGAAGAAGCAAACTGAGATAATGATTGAAAATATTCTGGGAGACGGAATTGACTGTCACTTGCTGGGCCTCAGAGAACAGTCCAAACTTCTTGATCAGCCGATGGACTTGTTCAAGGATGAATCCTACAGAATTGCCAATCATTTTGCCTTATCCACAAGTCAGGTAAGCGGATTGTTCCCAAAACAATAATTTTAAACCAACTGTGAAAAATAGTAAACAAATAATAACTTATTTCCATCATTAATTTCGTTTCACATTCATTCTACAGTTTTGGAAATTATATAATAACCAGCACTGATAAGTTAGGTCATTATTAGTACCCAACCCGAGTCAGGTAAGCAGAAACAATAATTTCAAACCAGCTGTAAAAAATAATCTATATAATAAGAGAGAGTAGGGTTGTGTTTGTTCGTGTGTTCGTTTGTTAGTTTGTTCGTTTTGTTCGCATCAAAACATGTCAACTTGTGGATTGCATACCGGAAAAACGGGAATGATTTAGATCTCCTAATTTTGAACATAGATTCTAAAAATATCAATCTCGTGCACCTGGAAGCCCAATTTCATTTTTCCTTCTAGATGTTTCAGAATTAATGTTCAACTTCATAATAGTACATACATTTTCATAAAAATCACCAAATCATTATGGTCGGAATTAAAATTTGTATTATATTAAAGAACTTGATTATACACGTATACAGGTGTAAGTAGTATAGGAAAATTATGTTTGACGCATTCAATTATGTTTTAATTGAAAGGTCGTCATATGATACATGATTCCTATAAAGGATTTCCAGAGAAAAGATATGTGAAAACCGCACATCGATATCTCAAACCTTTCAAAATTATTTTCATTCATTTCCTTTTTATAGTATAGAAGATAATAGATAAATGGATGATATATCCATCTATCTTTCATCTTCTATTCTATAATAGTGGAAAAAGGACTGGCTTAAACACGTATACACACGTGTAGAGAATAGGGAATTATGTTTGACGCATCATCACGTCTGACTACTGGACTGATTTACTTGAAATGCTGCTTATAAATTCTTAATCAACGAGGATCTTATAGGCCTATCTTCAATTCTTCTGATTTCATTACGCCAAGTTTTAAAATAGACCCTTGCGAAGCACGGGTACCTAATAGTGAATAATATTTTATTTCCATCATAAACTCCGTTTTCATTCATTCTACAGTTTGGAAAATTATAATGTAACTATTGACAAGTTACATGATCATTGTGAGTAATTTAGTTTATTGTAATTACAAAACAATTGTTATGACATAGATTTTTTTGAGCTCAGTTCATCAGTTTACAGACTTTTTAGCGCACAATGTCTGTAGCATCATGTAAACTTTTATCCATATTCTTGATGAATAAGCTAGTATAATCAGCAAGAATAAAACATCAAATATACAACAAAATAACATACAAACACAAGACATAATTAAACAAGGTGATATACCAACACAAATGTGTAACGTACAGTTTGCAATTTTTCAAGTTCAGTGTAACTTTACTACTACAAACTTTTTGTGTAGTTGAGAAGTTGATATTGTGGTAACTATTCATTTAAAATAAAAAAAAAACTAAGAAATTATCAAAAACCACAGATTTATTGATAGTTAGAAAGACCGGCTTCGGTTGTTACACCATTGTCAATCTCTGATAAACTAATCTATCTTTTTCTCTGATCTCTCTGATAAACAATCTCTCATTTTTTAGAGTTTATCAGAGATCGAAAATGGTGATGGTGTAACAACCGAAACCGGTCTTTCTAACTCTAACTATCGATAAATCTGTGCTTTTTGACAAACTCTTAGTCTTTTTATTTGATACTACTACAAAGTTTAGTATTCACCAAGTGTTGAATTTTTGTTCATTTGATTTTTCTTTAGAAATTCACTTTTTTGTTAGTTTTTGTGGGATTTTTGTTTCTATGTTTTAATCTTCTACCTGACAAAATAATTACTCAGAATTCACTGGATAATCCAGATTTGACTTTTACTAAATTTCTTTAAGAATATACTTATTAAATGAATCTAGTTTCGGAAGTAATAGAATGTATGCAAAATTATTTATTTACCGGTGGGATTTTTCAGATATTCTATCATTTTCTGTATGAAATATGAATATGCACGAGTGTTCCAATTTTTATCGAAAAATATGAACTTTTAGTTGGGTATTATAAGAAAAATTTATAATCCTGTCACAAAGTAAATTGTGACGGAAAATATTGCCAAATAATAAATAATATTGTTGAAAGACGCTCGGCTATCAGCAATGAAAGCCGACCGCGGAGCGGAGATAGAGGTACCGATGGCGCACCATCTTCCGCGCATCAAGACAATTTCCACCGCCTCTGGCGGCGGCTTCAACTCCATCCCCTCCACTTTGGGGAGTTTAAAGGCCGGACGAGCCCCAGACTACAGCATTCCGCTCACAACCTCCTGCTCCTGGTACAGCGGCCGTTGGCTGCGTACGTCCCCGACCTCCTGTCCTGGGTACAGCGGCCCGTTGGCTGCCGTACGTCCCTAACCTTCCATCTCCCTAGGGCACAGCGGACCGTTGTCTGCCGTCCCTGTCCTCCCAACTCCCTAGGGCACAGCGGACCGTTGTCTGCCGTCCCTGTCCTCCCATTTCCCAGGCACAGCGGACCGTTGTCTGCCGTCCCTGACCTTCCATTCCCCCAGGCACAGCGGACCTTTGTCTGCCGTCCCTGACCTCCCATCTCCCTAGGGCACAGCGGACCGTTGTCTGCCGTCCCTGTCCTCCCATCTACCTAGGGCACAGCGGACCGTTGTCTGCCGTCCCTGTCCTCCCATTTCCCCAGGGCACAACGGACCGTTGTCTGCCGTCCCTATTCTTTCCATCCCCTCAGGGCACAGCGGACCGTTGTCTGCCGTCCCTATTCTTCCTTCTCCCCAGGGCACAGCGGACCGTTGTCTGCCGTCCCTATTCTTCCTTCTCCCCAGGGCACAGCGGACCGTTGTCTGCCGTCCCTATTCTTCCTTCTCCCCAGGGCACAGCGGACCGTTGTCTGCCGTCCCTATCCTGTCTGTCCTTCCTTTTCCTACTTCACTGGAGCGGAACCGAGGCCGTAAGGCCGATACAAAATTACATCAAAGTGGTGTCATCAGAGAAGAGAGCGACCTTCACGCCATCAGAAGCCCAGGAGGTGCTGTTCCGCCGCTGAGGCACAAGAAGAAGAAGAGGACTTCGACTTGCCTCCTTTCCCCGCCCACATTACGACTGAACGAAGTCATCCAGGAGCAACACCTGGGTATCAATCACCCACCTCTGAAGCTACTCAGGGTGTACGTGATAGATTGGCGCCCGCACTTGGGGCACGAGGCAACGAAGTAAGAATCATGAGTGAACAGGGAGAGTCTGATTCAGATGCTCACACCAGAGCTGACAGAGGATCAGTCGGTCGAGGACATAAACCCCGGGTGATAGCCGACCCCAGAGTTTCCTGGATCTATAAATTGAAAAGGAAGAAGCATTCAATCTTCTACAAGATTGGGGCATAGTGTCATCTGGAACACTTGCTGAGTTGAGAAGGTTGTTAGTAGAACAACATAAGAAGATGGCTGTACGTTTTCCCAGCCCAAGACCTGGAATAGTGAGCAGAAGCAGTGAGGATCCGACACTCAGCAACAGGTACTCATGCTGAAGTTGGAACCAACATTCACACAAACCCCCTTATGGACCCAGGGGCGGTATGTGACAAAGTAAGAAGCTGGAGACTGTCATTCGATGGCCAATCAGATGCCCCAGCTCTTAGAAAGGCTAGACGAGCTACAACAAGCTTATGGGCTCACTGGCAACCAACTACTAGTCGCGCTACCTGAATTACTAGTTGGTAAAGCTACCTATGGATGCGTAATCGTCGTGACCAGTGGAAATCATGGGACAATTTTGTGACAGATTTCAGATCACGCTACTACCCACTTACCTATGAGGAGGACCTCGAGACTCTAATTCAGGCAAGGAAGCAAAAAGAAGGTGAATCGTTTGACGAATTTCTCGAAGATGTACTGACACTCATGGCGTCGAGGAGGTTTTACAGACGAGAATAAATTACAGAGAGTGTATAAGAATCTCCTCCCACGGTACAAATTGTATATTCGGCAATCAGATGTTCATAGTATCAACGAATTGGAAAAAATTCGCGAGGAGTATGAACAAATAAAAGCAGAGGAGAAACAGAATAGACAGAATTCGAGAGTTCACATGATTGAGGACACGAAAAAGATACAAGGCTCAAGGTTGAGACAGTTATAACCCCCACTAGTAACAGACCATCTCTCAGTGAGTCTGAACCCATGTGTGGGCAATACAAGAGACCGGGGCACTGGAGATCACACTGTCCCGATATCCCACCATGTAAAAGGAGCGGAAAGAGAGCACTGAAATGTGTCTGTGATGTGCAGAAGGAGAATAAAACTCCGACAAGACAGCAGTTATGCGAACGGCACACAGGATTCCTGTGATTGAAGAGCATCAAGGACAACAGACTATTCATTACTGTGACAATCGGTGGTAAAAGTGTCGGCATTGCTAGATAGTGCGCTGAAGCTAATTATATGAGTAATGAGGTTTATGAAGTTCTCCAAAGAATAGGGATGATAAGGAAGGTACCAACTCATCACCACGCAATATTAGCTGATGGACGATCTACCCCATTAAATGGGAAGCTGACACTAATGTAACTATAGGACAAATCACAGTTCCACTAGTGGCGTCTATAATGGAAGGACTTGGACAAGAGTTGCTATTAGGCATGGAATTTATGCGTGATAACAAAGTGAATATTCACACATCACGAGAGAGGTGGAGTGGGATCCTCCCCAATTGAATCCTTCAAGTCAGCGAATTATGTCACGATTGCTCTTATTGAGGACTGAGAGAACATCAGTCCCAACAATAGCGGCTGTAGACTCCAAATCTCCAGACAACAAGAGTCGGAACAGAAGGATGTTCAAGAAGGATGGTTTGAACAGAGTCGAACCCAATGCCTTGATTGATAGAGAGGCAGAGTTGTCATATATTCCAAGACAAGCATCCAGGGATGACATAGTTGATCACTGTGATGGAATGAATGACTCTGAACGACAGGCCGCAATTTATGCTCCAACTGTCCAAGCAAAGACTTTGAACTCTGAGAAGTTAGGATGGAACGAATGCCACCTCATGGCAAGTCAGAATCTAGCCCAGCAGTCGAAATGGAGAGGATAACTCGAGGTGAGATACCAGCCTCCACAGACCAACTGACACCCCCCTTCACATGACAAAACAGAGGGTGATAGTGAAAGGATCAGAGTCACCCTTAAATGACAAAGAGACGGTTGAGGTCTCAGTGAGGCGAGTTCCAGTTCGTGTCGAGTCAGATGTTAGCATCACGGTCAACACAAAGCAGATAGTCCCACAGGATCCCAGACCAGGCCCATCTAAAAATATGGATCTGGTGCTGTGCCACCGCAACACAACCCAGGCAAGCGTAAACGGCTGCAAGCCATGCATAAAAGTCCGATTATCAAATGGACGATGTAAATATGTACCTGTGGACCAGGTATAGATGAAGCTTATAGCGAGTGTCATACACCTCTAAAGGTGATGCCTGAGAGGTGTACACCTCTTAAGGTGATGCCTAGATGGCTCACGCCTTTAAAGGTGGTGCCATAGAGGGCTCCGACCCCCCCTCCCCCCAAGTAGGAGTGGGGTGTCACAAAGTAAAATTGTGACGGAAAATATTGCCAAATAATAAATAATATTGTTGAAAGACGCTCGGCTATCAGCAATGCTAGCCGACCGCGGAGATAAGGGAGGTACCGATGGCGCACCATCTTCCGCGCATCAAGACGATTTCCACCGCCTCTGGCGGCGGCTCAACTCCATCCCCTCCACTTTGGGGGAGTATTTAAAGGCCGGACGAGCCCCAGACCACAGCATTCCGCTCACAACCTTCCTGCTCCTGGTACAGCGGCCGTGGCTGCCGTACGTCCCCGACCTCCTGTCCTGTACAGCGGCCCGTTGGCTGCCGTACGTCCCTAACCTTCCATCTCCCTAGGGCACAGCGGACCGTTGTCTGCCGTCCCTGTCCTCCCATCTCCCTAGGGCACAGCGGACCGTTGTCTGCCGTCCCTGTCCTCCCATTTCCCCAGGGCACAGCGGACCGTTGTCTGCCGTCCCTGACCTCCCATTCCCCAGGGCACAGCGGACCGTTGTCTGCCGTCCCTGACCTCCCATCTCCCTAGGGCACAGCGGACCGTTGTCTGCCGTCCCTGTCCTCCATTTCCCCAGGGCACAGCGGACCGTTGTCTGCCGTCCCTGACCTCCCATCTCCCTAGGGCACAGCGGACCGTTGTCTGCCGTCCCTGACCTCCCATCTCCCTAGGGCACAGCGGACCGTTGTCTGCCGTCCCTGTCTTCCCATTTCCCCAGGGCACAGCGGACCGTTGTCTGCCGTCCCTGACCTCCCATCTCCCTAGGGAACAGCGGACCGTTGTCTGCCGTCCCTGACCTCCCATCTCCCTAGGGCACAGCGGACCGTTGTCTGCCGTCCCTGTCCTCCCATTTCCCCAGGGCACAGCGGACCGTTGTCTGCCGTCCCTGACCTCCCATCTCCCTAGGGCACAGCGGACCGTTGTCTGCCGTCCTGACCTTCCATCTCCCTAGGGCACAGCGGACCGTTGTCTGCCGTCCCTGCCTCCCATTTCCCCAGGGCACAGCGGACCGTTGTCTGCCGTCCCTATTCTTTCCATCCCCAGGGCACAGCGGACCGTTGTCTGCCGTCCCTATTCTTCCTTCTCCCCAGGGCACAGCGGACCGTTGTCTGCCGTCCCTATTCTTCCTTCTCCCCAGGGCACAGCGGACCGTTGTCTGCCGTCCCTATTCTTCCTTCTCCCCAGGGCACAGCGGACCGTTGTCTGCCGTCCCTATCCTGTCTGTCCTTCCTTTTCCTACTTCACTGGAGCGGAACCGAGGCCGTAAGGCCGATACAAAATTACATCAAAGTGGTGTCATCAGAGAAGAGAGCGACCTTCACGCCATCAGAAGCACCAGGAGGTGCTGTTCCGCCAGCTGAGGCACAAAGAAGAAGGAAGAGGAACTTCGACTTGCCTCCTTTCCCCGCCCACATTACGACTGAGCGAAGTCATCCAGGAGCAACACCTGGGTATCAATCACCCACCTCTGAAGCTACTCAGGGTGTACATGATAATCCTTTTATTTATTAGATTAGCAGAAACAATACAATGACCGGAAAAGAAAAAAACAGGCTATTGTCAAAAACTTCTTCAATTCCTAATTTAGTTTCAAATTGTCCAAATATTCCTGCATGAGTATCAAATTATTATTGAAAATAGGATACTCATTCTTGACTTACAGAAGATGTGAGGTGAATAATGGTAACAAATATTTTGAAAATGAAAATCGTGAAAAACTCTTTCTCAAACCAATACATTTTAGTGGATGAAAGTGCAGTGGTCAGAGAAACCCAATTGAAAACTTATACAAGAATGTGTATGTCACTAAAAGTTTTATCAGGTCATTGAAATATAACAAAAAATAGATCTGAAGGAAGAATTTTCGAAAATTATCGAAATTTATAAGAATGATGAGAAATAAGTTGTGATGTATCATGTCACAGAGAGAAGCTAACGTTAATATTGACAACAAATAGAATAAACAATCTTTCTGTCAATGACAAAGATTGTTCAAAGACAAAATACTGTTCATTAAACTCTAAAATCCTGACCAATATGTGCCTGTAAAAGTCAGAGTGGTGTAAGTCATTTTTTTTTATTTTCGAGTCAAGTCCGGTTATGGGTTCTAGAACTATAAATCTATTACTAGAAGAGTGGTGTAAGTCATATGGTTCAAGGAACTGTCCAGAGAGAGAGAGAGAGAGTCATATTCATCATAGTGTTGCATGTAATTAACACACCTACAAAAATGTTAATTAATCAATTTTTTTGTCATTAACAAACCTACAAAAATGTTAATTGATTATTTTCTTGGTCGAATCAATAGTCATTAGTGAGAACAAAACATGCCTGTGGCCCTGAAATAGTATATTTCGCATCTAGAGCAGAAAATGAGATTTTTCCAGCTCGAAATCGGTTTTCAAGTCCTCGAGGCCGTAGAGCAGACTAAAAGATTGAGACGCGGAAAAAACATTTTTGCCCGTGCCGGACGAACGATATTTTTTGCCACACTACAGGTATTGCTGACAAAATAAATAAAGAAACTCGTTAAGTTAAGCTATCGTACCTATCTCTTGATTTTAGTGTAGAAGATTTGCAGTCAGGATTTCAGATCTTTTAAAATTTCACTTGGATACCACAGTCATCTTCAAGCATTTTTGAAAATTCGGAATGCACTAATCAACAATAAATAATTGAATAAAATGGTTGCGAAGTGAATTAGTTTGATTCGAAACTGGAACTGAAATCATGGCGACTTCAGCTGATGATGAAGTGGACACTCGCCCGATCTAGCGGATGATTATTAACTACTTCCATGAGCGGCTGAAAGAGACAACTTTCTGGCTAGACGGAAAAGAAACCCTTTTCTGACGTCGTCTGCAAACAAGGTCTTTCAGATCTACATAGGGACTGGAAAACAGCTGCTTTCTGTGCAGTGTGGCGAAAACATTAAATTCATCACCTTCTCACTTGGGAATTGAGGGAATAGCTTCTACTAAAACCTTTAATTTCTCAGAAGAAGGTTTATATGACTTACACCACTCTGACTTTCACAGGCTTGATTTTCTGACTTTACTAATATATGATTCAAATATATGTCTCATGTGACCAGGTGACAACCACCCTAGTGTATAATTTTTTAAAGATTAAATAGATTATTTTAAGATTAAATTATATGAAAGCTGAAATGAGCTTTGAACTCGAGTCACCACCGCTGAAATGATACTTTTAATTATTTCTGCAGGTTCCAACCACATCTGACTGCGTTCTGGGATATGGTCCGGTGGTACCAGACGGTTACGGATGCTGTTACAACCCGTGGCCCAATACTATCACGTTCTGCATATCGGCGTTCCATTCTTCCGAGTCGACCAAATCTTCACTTTTCGCTCAGAACCTGGAGGACAGTTTGCTGGCCATGCAAGAACTGCTGCAGTCCGGGGGACATAGAACCACGGAGAAAATTTAGCATAAGAAGATGCTATCATTTGCAATTATTTCTCTATAGAATCACAGAGAGAATTTAGCATAAGAAGATGCTATCATTTGCAATTATTTCTCTATAGAATCATAGAGAGAATTAAGCATAAGAAGATGCTATCTTTTTCAATTATTTCTCTTCAGAATCATAGAGAAAATATAGCATAAGAAAATGCTAACTTTTGCAATTATTTCTCTATAGATTCATAGAGAGAATATAGCATAAGGAGATGCTATCTCTTGGAATCTATTCTCCATAGAACCAAAGATATAGCATAAGAAGATGCAATCTTTTCTCAATAGAACCCATGGTTTGTATAATCCATACAGTTAGGAAGCTTTGTATCAAATTATGTTGTTGTGTATCAAGTTGAGATAATACTGTATCATATTGTGTTGATACTGATACACCATAAATGTATGGTGATACCATAATAGAGAAAAGATAGCATAAGAAGATATCCCATGGTATAGGGCGATAATGTTCCAAATTACACTGTAAACTCAAGCTGATAGTCCCAGTAGTTCTTTTTCGTATTATGTGCCGCTGGTATAGTCTCTCATACTGAATACTTGTAACATACCTACTTTTATATTATTACTTCCATGAAAACTAGTCACTAGGACTAACCATAATTTTGTTCTCTTATTTCTTATCCTAAATCAAGCTGATCTTAGAGCACATATTTTTGATTGAATTATCCAAGTCGACAAGTATTAGCAAGTACATGCCACAGCTACATGCAAAAGAATGCATATGATTTCAAGATAAAGGCACATGGTAATGATTCGTGCCACAAATCTAGAATATAAAGTTTAGCCTGTGATATTTTTATTGATTTCAAATATTGTTCTATTTTTATATTATATTTTTTATCGCTCTATATATATATTTTTTGCCTCGATTGATCTTTGCATTATTTGTGTAAATATGTGTGAAATTTTCATGGTGTGCAATTTATTGTTTATTCCTCATCTCTATAGTATAAGTATCATTTATATATATATTTATTATTTATTGAATTACAAGAGTTATAGGAGAAGCCCATATCTAGACCTAACAAGATTTTTTAAGACTGAATACTATTAGAAAAACCACGACCTAATTATATTAAATCTCATGCTTTACCGACTGATGCCAAGCAGGAGGCTAATCGTTATTTTTATATAAAGAATAACGTGACATCTTGCAATAAGCTAATGTAATGTAATGTATAATAAAGGCATGAAAGTCAATTGAAATTGAAGGCGTTT
>NW_024090901.1:0-25945 GCF_014356525.2 Nilaparvata lugens
AGAGCACATATTTTTGATTGAATTATCCAAGTCGACAAGTATTAGCAAGTACATGCCACAGCTACATGCAAAAGAATGCATATGATTTCAAGATAAAGGCACATGGTAATGATTCGTGCCACAAATCTAGAATATAAAGTTTAGCCTGTGATATTTTTATTGATTTCAAATATTGTTCTATTTTTATATTATATTTTTTATCGCTCTATATATATATTTTTTGCCTCGATTGATCTTTGCATTATTTGTGTAATATATGTGTGAAATTTTCATGGTGTGCAATTTATTGTTTATTCCTCATCTCTATAGTATAAGTATCATTTATATATATATATTTATTATTTATTGAATTACAAGAGTTATAGGAGAAGCCCATATCTAGACCTAACAAGATTTTTTAAGACTGAATACTATTAGAAAAACCACGACCTAATTATATTAAATCTCATGCTTTACCGACTGATGCCAAGCAGGAGGCTAATCGTTATTTTTATATAAAGAATAACGTGACATCTTGCAATAAGCTAATGTAATGTATAATTAAAGGCATGAAAGTCAATTGAAATTGAAGGCGTTTGATGCTATAGTGAGGTCCACGTTATAATGGCAGTGGAGAAAGATAGGAAAACAACGTTGCCGATCCTCAGTCTTGTCAATGCCTTCTATAGACGGTAGCTGTTACAGGTTTATTAATGTAGCCTAATATTAACTGTTCATTCTTGTTTAAAATTATCAATTATATTATTCTTCAATAAATTAAATAATGAATTTTCATAATTAAGATTAAATATTTAGTTAATATATTATTAATTCTGAATTGTTAAAAGACGATCTGGCAACAGAGCAAAGCAAGAAAGAGATAGCGCTATCCGCTTTGTTGAATGATAGACAATGGTAGCAATACCATTGCTAATCAAACACTGCCATTATAACGTGGACCTCACTATATGATTTTCCAAGGAATATTATGGAGGTTTCAATTCTTATCATGATGGAAATGTGTTGGAAAAATATTATTATCTGATGACCCTCCTATTTCAACAGATGGTTTGTTGTAGATCATGATACTATCATAGATCATCATAATGAAATTAATCTATAATGATTATCTTAGGATAGAAAACAATCTACAATAACATGTTAAAAACATATTTTTTAGTTTAATCTATCATCAAAAAGCAAATAAAATAGAATTATGGGAAATCTTCAGGGTCTTGAATAATATTTTCCATTAAAAATCTAATTCTCCTCATCAACTGAAAATTTCAATGAAATGTATAAAGGTTTAAATGGTCTGTTTCAAGGTCATTTTCTGAATATTTGTTTAAGTTAATGGTTTATTTCAATGTCATTTCCTGCAAATATGTTATCAAAATGAAAGGACTGAAACCATAAAAATGTGGATTGTTAGAAAAATTTCGATTGGAAGAGAGAAATAGATTTGCAGATGATAGGTTAAGGCTACTAGATGTTATAGGTACTTTTGAAAATATTGAGTTTATCTATATTATTAGTTCCTGTATTGTTGGGGAAGAACTAATAAATTCCTGTAACCTTCTAGAGCATCAATCATGTTTCCTGAAAATGATCCAATCTTTATGGGACCCGGAAACTATTAAATTAAAATTCAATATCATCATAAAACTACGGTATTTATACAGCGATTAATTCGTGTTGAAAAAGAGTGACAGATTTCGAGCGTACAGTGTAGGTACAAATAATCTTTCATCAAACCTGTCATAATGGTCAATTTAATTCTGAATATTCTTATTTTACTTACAACATCTTATCTGGCCGTGGACTGTGTGGAAATCATTTCTACGGTGAGTTATGAAGCATTTAGCCCCAATTTTTTATCATCCAAAAAATGTTCTTCAATTTCTCTAGGCAGATTTCTCCTCAGCTTCTCATTCGACGTGAAGGGCAGACCTTAAAAATATTTCAAATAAATAAATAAACATGGAAATGTGAAAAGATGTATCATGAGTCTGAAATATAAATTAAAAGTTCATTTTGAGAATCATTATCATTTACAAATTTCAAACGAATAAATAAACATGAAGATGTATCATGGTCTGTAATCTAAATTCAAAGTTCATTTTGAGAATCATTATCATTTACAAATTTCAAATGAAGAAGTAAACATAAAGATGTATCATGGTCTGAAATCGGAATTCACAATTCATTTTGAGAATCATTATCATTTACAAATTTCAAACGAATAAATAAACATTAAGATGTATCATGGTCTGAAATCTAAATTCAAAGTTCATTTTGAGAATCATTATCATTTACAAATTTCAAATGAAGGAATAAACATAAAGATGTATCATGGTCTGAAATCGGAATTCACAATTCATTGAGGATCATTTACAAATTGTTTTTCAGGAGGAATTGGGAGCCGACAAATGATTTTAATTTGGAAAATAATAGTTGTCCCACTAATCGGTCGGCTAGTTGTCCGTCTAGCCATCCCGCTAATCGGTCGACTAGTTGTCCTCCCACTAATCGGTCGACTAGTTGTCCCACTAATCGGTCGACTAGTCATCCCACTAATCGGTCGACTAGTTGTCCCACTAATCGGTCTAGTTGTGCTGTGTTGAGTGGGAAAAAATTAGGAAGTGATTTGAGAGGATTTCAACGAAGAGTTAATGGTGACGATTTTGCAGAAAAAATTATGAGATTCAAAAAGATATAGTGAAGTCCACGTTATAATGACAGTATTTGATCAACTTTGGTCTTGCTATCCTTGTCTATCATTCGACAAAGACGGTGGTACTATCCTCCTCTAGATCCACAACGATGACAATATTATGTTTTTGACAGTGTAGAAATATAATTAGTTAATGCAGAGAATCAGCATCGCTATTCTGCTATCTTTATTCACTGCCATTATAACGTGGACCACACTATAGACCTTGAAACTACAAACAAAACTGAATCTAAGTGCCGGTTGCACAAAAGCCGGTTAACCTTTAACCGTGATTAATTTCACGAGAAACAATCGGAGAAGGTATTTTTTATAAGACGGTTTCTCTGATTGGTTCTCGTGGAATTGATCACGATTAAAATTAAACCGGCTTTTGTGCAACCGGTACTAAATCGGCCAGTGCAGACATGTACTTCATTGAGGGAGGATTAAAAAAGGAGAAAAATTAAGATGTGAAATAAGAGGAGTTTAACAGTTAACGGAGTATGAAAGAGAGTACGGTACGGTACCTAATTGAGAGAAATTTGAAAAATCTGGTGTGGCGCACTCACACAA
The DNA here is from genome assembly GCF_014356525.2 of Nilaparvata lugens. Taxonomy (NCBI): domain Eukaryota; kingdom Metazoa; phylum Arthropoda; class Insecta; order Hemiptera; family Delphacidae; genus Nilaparvata; species Nilaparvata lugens. Next base: position 3,266 of record NW_024090901.1, read on the forward strand.
CTTTCCTTGCCGTTATGAAAATTGATCACCTGACGCTAGTGTACTCGCGCATCTCAAGTCTACTATTCAAAGTTATGAGACAGCTGGTGATAGGTCAATAACGCTGGAAACACATAAAGTCATAGTGAATGATTTAATAGAACCAGCAGTTGCCAACCAGTTTGCAATTTAATAATCACATTTTCTCGGATTTCAAGCTTATTTCCAATTCTAGGTGGAAATGTTACAGGACATTAATTGCAGAGATTTTCATGCTCAATCTTTTCCACTCGAAATTTTTTGTTTAAATTATATCCGAGACCTGATAATTGGAAATATAAAATCAAGCTTTGCATAGATGGGGCGGAGCTCCTGAATTTTTTACAGATATGGGACTAGTGGCAGTTGATATAGTTTATCAATGACTATTCCAGGTATAAATTTGATTAAAATCGTTGGAGCCGTTTTCGAGACAATCGCGAAAAACCCTGTTTTTGACAACATTTTCGCCATTTTAGCCGCCATCTTGAATTGGATTTGTTCGAAATTGTTCGTGTCGGATCCTTATAGTGTAAGGACCTTAAGTTTCAAATTTCAAGTCATTCCGTTAATTGGGAGATGAGATATCGTGTACACAGACGCACATACACTCCTATACACACACACACACACACACACACACACACACACACACACACACACACACACACACACACACACACACACACACACATATAGACCAATACCCAAAAACCACTTTTTTGGACTCAGGGGACCTTGAAACGTATAGAAATTTAGAAATTGGGGTACCTTAATTTTTTTCGGAGAGCAATACTTTCCTTACCTATGGTAATAGGGCAAGGAAAGAAAAAATTGAAAAATGTCAAGAAGTAATGAAGAGAAGTTACTGAGAAAACGAAGTTGAAGTGAAGAGTACCTATAGCGAGGTCCACGTTATAATGACAGTATTTGATAAACTTTGATGTTGCTATCCTTGTCTATCTTTCGACAAAGCAGGTAGTACTATCCACGGTATTTAGATGAAAACGATAGGGGTCATGAAATGTGTGCGCAGTGGCAGGCCAGCTAGATTGCGTTATCGCCACCAACCGAGGTTTTTAACACCTATTGCCAATTTATGAAACTTATTTTTGTTAAAAACAGATGATTAGATATAAAATGACGTCAGCTACACCGGAAATTTAGCACAAACATGCGCGTGACACCTACCGTACCGTCTTCGTCTATATACTGTGGTACTATCCTTTTCTAGCTCCACAACGAACCCAAATCTGTTTTTGACGATGTAGAAATATAATTAATTAAGGCAGATAATAGGCAAAGCTGTTCTTCCATCCCTATCCACTGCCATTATAACGTGGACCTCACTATAGTAGAATAAGGATAAGAATAAGAATCTTTATTATCATAGACATTGTTAACAATGTGTTGTTTGTAAATGAATGTTTCAGCCAAGTCTGGTGTTGCATGAATGCATTCAATGTCCAGGTAAAGATGATTTACCGGTTGTTTTGAAAGACACAGTCCTGAACCAGGTCTCTCCATTTCATATCGACTTTTCCGGAAAGATTTTGATCCGAGAAGAGCTGGATGATCCTATGAGTGTAAGTTGAACTGTTCAAACAATTATTATTTTCAACTTTTCACTACTTTCCTTTTTACATTAGTTTTGAAAATATTTTCTGGGATTATTTTTTAACTTTCCACTCCTTTTTACACTGGTTTTGAAAATATTTTCTGGAACTATTTTTAAACTTTACACTCCTCTCTACATTAGTTTTGGAAATATATTATGGATTTTTTACATTTTACACTTACCGTAGTGTTGAGAATATTTTCTGGAATTATTTTTGAACTGTTCACTACTTTTCACATTAGTTTTGAAAATATTTTCTGGGATTATTTTTCAACTTTTCACTCCTTTTTACACTAGTTTTGAAAATATTTTCTGGGATTATTTTTCAACTTTACACTCCTCTCTACAGTAGTTTTGGAAATATATTATGGATTTTTTACATTTTACACTTACCGTAGTGATGAGAATATTTTCTGGAATTATTTTTAAACTTTTAACTACTTTTCACATTAGTTTTGAAAATATTTTCTGGGATTATTTTTTAACTTTTCACTCCTTTTTACACTAGTTTTGAAAATATTTTCTGGGATTATTTTTCAACTTTACACTCCATTTTACACTAATTTTGGAAATATATTATGGATTTTTTACATTTTACACTTACCATAGTGATGAGAATATTTTCTGGAATTATTTTTAAACTTTTCACTACTTTTTACATTAGTTTTGAAAATATTTTCTGGGATTATTTTTTAACTTTTCACTCCTTTTTACACTAGTTTTGAAAATATTTTCTGGGATTATTTTTCAACTTTACACTCCATTTTACACTAATTTTGGAAATATATTATGGATTTTTTACATTTTACACTTACCATAGTGATGAGAATATTTTCTGGAATTATTTTTAAACTTTTCACTACTTTTTACATTAGTTTTGACAAATATTTTCTGGGATTATTTTTTAACTTTTCACTCCTTTTTACACTAGTTTTGAAAATATTTTCTGGGATTATTTTTCAACTTTACACTCCTCTCTACATTAGTTTTGGAAATATATTATTGATATTTTACATTTTACACTTACCGTAGTGATGAGAATATTTTCTGGAATTATTTTTGAACTTTTCACTACTTTTTACATTAGTTTTGAAAATATTTTCTGTGAGATAGAAGAATACCTGAGGCCTTAAGTGTGCGAGCATCATAGACGCGCTGAATTTTTTCAGCTCATTTACAGGATGCATTGTCTCTTATGAGGAGACTATATAGAAGCAAAATATACACGCCGTATAAGAGGCCATGCATTCTGAAAACGTGCCGGAGGATTTTGGTTATGTCGGCAAAGTGGAACTTTGTCCTAAGGGACTCCCCAAAATCCAAGCCATACACTTATTGACCGAGCGAAGTGAGGTCTAAGATTCAAGTCGACGGTTTGGCATTTGTTTAAATGTTTATATGTTGCGCATTTACGGCTAAACGCGGTAATAGATTTTCACGAAATTTGACAGGTATGTTCCTTTTTAAATTGCGCGTCGACGTATATACAAGGTTTTTTTTGGAAATTTTGCATTTCAAGGATAATATTAAAGGAAAAAGGAGCCTCCTTCATACGCCAATATTAGAGTAATAATCAGACTATAGAATTATTCATCATAAATCAGCTGTCTAGTGGACTATAATACTACCCATTCAAAAACATGGAACATCTTGAAAATGTATCTTTCCATCAACGTTAGTAGACAGTTGACTATAATACTACCCATTCAAAAACATCGAACATCTTGAAAATGTATCTTTCCATCAACGTTGTAGACAGTTGCAGCCAGACCTGATAACAGCGCTCACACTCACATTCCGGGACGACACGTCACGGTACAATAGGACGGAAAGCTCTATTTTTATTTAGGATTTTTCTAGACATTTTAAATTGATAAATTATTTATTAATTTTTGAGAAAACATAACAACAGGTCGATGTAACCATAGAGAAACGATAGCATAAGTAGATATCCCATGGTATAGGGCGATTATGTCGCAGCTCAAGCGGATAGATCACGTAGTTCTTTCCCATGCAACTGTGTGACGCTGGTAGTCTCTCAAATTGTGCCGTTCATACACTCTCACCCCTACAAAACAGTAAAAATTGACCATAATCGACAGTAATCGTCTTAAGATAACAGTAAAAGTTGTGACATAAACGCCCTATACCATGGGATATCTACTTACGCTATTGTTTCTCTATGATGTAACTTACTGAGCGCGAGGTCTACTGTTCACAGAACTACTAGTAATAATAATAAAACTCGAATTCAATCATAGAATTTTTTTCATCAGATGAAAATGATACTGAGCAAGTGCAAGTCGAAAGCGGATTCAACATGCGAACACTACACAACTCTCAAATTTGAAGGAGTTTGCGGTTTCGTGTCTAAATGGAAGTCATTCTTTGGAAACAACACACTACCTTCCAGCTGCCCTTACCCAGCGGTAAGCATCTATCACTCATTTTCTGTCAGCACCAAAAATAAGTTGCGTTTTGAAAAAGCATGTTATATTTTAACCGTGATTAAATTCCGCAAGAGCCAATCAGAGAATCCTTCTTAAAAAACCTCAGATTGGTTCTGACAAATTCCCGTTTTGTCTCCATTGAATCTGATTCCTGAAGATTGGGTGCGTTTTAGCAGGAAAAATATTTAGAATTTCTTCTTCAGATTTAACCTTCCGGCAGTCTCGCTGTTGTAAAAAGTACAACAGTGTCAGTTTTTTGCTGCACAAAACTATTGGATGGTGTGGTGTCAGTGAATGAGTCACCTATGCATTCCAAAACGTTCTCCCCATCACTCCACTGAGTTGCAGTATCAACCGAGCAATGGTTCAGTCTTTAGGTGCCATTAATTAGTCGCGACAGTCCATAAGTTGCACTGTGCATAAGATAGGGAAAAACTGTATACGGGGACTGTAAACGAACGTATCACAGAATTGATGGCTTTTCTTGGTGTACTTTATTGGGCTATGAAATGGTAATCATCCAAATGTTCATAGGTGTAAAATAATCCAAAAAAATGGAAAAGTAATTATACAATTAATTAATATGTTTTGGCAGTAAACAGAGTACATAATACTTGGAAAGTTGGATGTTGTAAAAAGTACATGCGACTGCTCGTGTGATTAAATAGGGCGCGACTACCGGAAGGTTGAATAATTTAATGCTGAAAACTGAATTATTCAACTTGAATGGGATAGAATACCTTATTGTTAACCGGCCTTTTGAAATATGTGATATTTCAGATAATAATAGTTATTAACAATAAGGTATCCTATCCCATTCAAACTATTTTTTAACTACTGTTTAATATTTAAGAGAATAATTATTATTCTCTAAAATATTACATAATTCAAAATGCCTGTCAACAAAGGTATCCTATCCCATTCAAGTTGAAAAATTCAGTTTTTTAGCATAACCCATTATTTCAATAATCATTGAAGTTACAAACTTCTATCTGATTTCAATGACTTTATCATCTGATTTTACATAATAAGTAATCACTCATGTCCCCTCATAAAGCCGCAAAAAAATATAAAATCGAAAATTTGAAGAAAAATGTTAAATCTTTCACTATTACTAACCCGGTAAAAGAGCCTTTTAGGTTCTATAATGGAACTTTTTTCATCATTTTGATGTGAGAAAACACCTCACAAAGTTTGTCGGTCCATTTCAAAAATACTCTGTATACACAGAGTGTTCCATGAAAGTTGTAACAGCTGGAGACTATAGATTCTACATGGAAATAGCAACAAAAAATGTAAAACGAAATTTTCTTATATCGACCTTAGTTTTCGAGATATATCAATTTTTCGATATTTTTGAAAAACGTCAATAACTAGAACACCATCAGTCAAAATCCAATTCTACCTTCTAAGGATATGGTTGGTAAGAGGATGATTTTTCAATAAGACTCACATGATTTGTTCATTTGTCTCATTTTATAATATGCTAAAAATATACTAAATATACCATTTCAATATCATTCAATAGTGAAAATAATGCCATTTTAGAATAAATGATTCCGTAACATTTAATTTTTGAAGATGACATCTTGCAGGTATGTTCCTTTTCTACGCAAACATTCCTGTAGTCTCTTCATCACATTGTCCATGCATGGTTTGATGTAACATTACAACTGGAATTTCTGAAATCGTTTCTCGAATCTTGGCTTCCAATTCTGTAACAACGGAAGAATTGAAACCCAAGATTCGAGAATTGATCTCAAATTCCAGTTGTAATGTTACGTCAAACCATGGACAATATGATGAAGAGAGTACAGGATTGTTTGCGTGGAAAAGGAATACACTTGCAAGATGTCATCTTCAAAGAATAAATGTTACAGTATTATTTATTCTAAAATTGAATTATTTTTATTATTGAATGATAAGAAAAACTTTATTTAAAGATTTGCTTTTCTTGAAATTATTCAACTTTCAAAATTACCCGTTTCTCTGAAACACTCTGTATTATGATTGTGACATAAATCAGTTGATTGAGAATGATAGATTTTATCAGTTGAATGAATTAATGGAGAATAATATTAATGAATGAGTGTTTTTATAATCTGTTTTCAGGGAGAGTATGAAATGAGACACGGAAAAATCACCAAAGATATGATGCAGATGATGCCGCTTTCTGATTCGACCTGGAAGGTGGTCTCCAAAGGCTTCAAGGACGACAGAATGATAGCTTGTTCTGTTATGAGATTCTCAATCAAAAGAGAAGCGAGAAAAAAGAAGGACTAAGCATCCAATTTTATCTTTGAATATGCAAGCTAAGGTGGAGGAAGAGAATCCAGATCTTTGAAATGTAAAGTTGATAACTTGACAAATAAAATAATCTGCAACTGAATCACTTATTATTATCATAGCTATCCTATATAATAATCCTTTATAAATTAAGATTTGATAACTATAGTCTCGTTGTTACAAGTTAATTACACAATAACTCAAACAGTCAATCATTTACACAAAAATAAGAATGTATGTGTGTGAAGTTAATTAAACAGATAGCCTACTAAAGAATTAATGATTCAGGTTGAATTTTAGATGTTTCAAGCTGAAACTAAACAAATACTCAAGTTGTTACAAGTTAATTGCCCAATTTTTCATATAATCAATCATTTACACAAAAATGAGAATGAATATATCAAGTTAATTAAACAGATAGCCTACTCAAAAATTAATGATTCAGGTTGAATGTTGAAACTTAACAAATACTCAATAAACCTTTTTCACAAGAATAAGAATGGATGTTTCAAGTTGATTAAATATATAATCAAACAGTCAACCATTTCCATAAAAATAAGGATGAGTTTTGAACTAGGAAATATCCTAGTAAATCATGACTCAGGTGGAAACGTTTTGAAAATTTGAGTAAAATCAAGTGATTATTAATCTTATTAAAATACTTAGAAATTGTAAAAAACAACAGATTTCTGTGGTTTTTGACAATTTCTTAGTATTTTTATTCAATATGAATAATTACCACAATATCAACTTCTCAACTACATAAAAGGTGATTATTAATCTAGTTCCATTCGGCAGAGGTGGACGAATACCTGCAGCAGTTGAGGGATTCTCTTTTCTCAATGGCAGCAAGATAGAAATTGTTAAATCCTGTGTTTACCTTGGATCCACCATCACAAGTTCTTCTTTTGGAAACCTTTCTCTTAGAGCGTCCATACGCAAGTCGAGGCTAGCCGCCGGTCATGCAGTTTCAACATTGGCAAAATCAAAAACCAACTCCATTTCTTGCATTAAGAAGATATTTTATGGCATTGGTCAAGTCAGTACTGCTATATGGTGCACACATATGGGGATTACGACTCTTGAATGAGTTTGAAACTGTGCAAACCAGCTTCTACAGAAGGATTTTTCATTTGCCTCAGTGTACTCCGAATGCAGAATTGCGCATGGAGGTCGGGGAGGTTTGCATTTCCTACCTAATTTTTGCTGCAGCTATTAACTGGGTTATCCGGATTTTGAAAATGGATGATGATCGTCTCCCAAAAATTTGTTTCATTAGACAGGCTGAGTTGATAAGACTGGGTGCAGTTGATCACATATATAATTGGGCGGCCCAGTTGAAGTTGCTGCTGGAGGGTGTCAACAGGGGAGAGCTCATCTTTAGCAGAGATGTTCGAGAATGGCAGATGAATAAAAGGGTCATACTCCATGATTTCAAGATGAGGCTCAGAGTTCAAGATCTTGAGAGGTGCAATGGATCTGCTTCGCATTGTGAGGCTGCTTACTTCGGTCTTAATCTGCCTTTTCACTGTATCAGGCTGATGATACAGCTGCGACTTTCACTACTTTTTACATTAGTTTTGAAAATATTTTCTGGGATTATTTTTCAACTTTTCACTCCTTTTTACACTAGTTTTGAGAATATTTTCTGGAATTATTTTTCAACTTTACACTCCTCTCTACATTAGTTTTGGAAATATATTATGGATTTTTTACATTTTACACTTACCGTAGTGATGAGAATATTTTCTGGAATTATTTTTAAACTTTTAACTACTTTTCACATTAGTTTTGAAAATATTTTCTGGGATTATTTTTTAACTTTTCACTCCTTTTTACACTAGTTTTGAAAATATTTTCTGGGATTATTTTTCAACTTTACACTCCATTTTACACTAATTTTGGAAATATATTATGGATTTTTTACATTTTACACTTACCATAGTGATGAGAATATTTTCTGGAATTATTTTTAAACTTTTCACTACTTTTTACATTAGTTTTGACAAATATTTTCTGGGATTATTTTTTAACTTTTCACTCCTTTTTACACTAGTTTTGAAAATATTTTCTGGGATTATTTTTCAACTTTACACTCCTCTCTACATTAGTTTTGGAAATATATTATTGATATTTTACATTTTACACTTACCGTAGTGATGAGAATATTTTCTGGAATTATTTTTGAACTTTTCACTACTTTTTACATTAGTTTTGAAAATATTTTCTGTGAGATAGAAGAATACCTGAGGCCTTAAGTGTGCGAGCATCATAGACGCGCTGAATTTTTTCAGCTCATTTACAGGATGCATTGTCTCTTATGAGGAGACTATATAGAAGCAAAATATACACGCCGTATAAGAGGCCATGCATTCTGAAAACGTGCCGGAGGATTTTGGTTATGTCGGCAAAGTGGAACTTTGTCCTAAGGGACTCCCCAAAATCCAAGCCATACACTTATTGACCGAGCGAAGTGAGGTCTAAGATTCAAGTCGACGGTTTGGCATTTGTTTAAATGTTATATGTTGCGCATTTACGGCTAAACGCGGTAATAGATTTTCACGAAATTTGACAGGTATGTTCCTTTTTAAATTGCGCGTCGACGTATATACAAGGTTTTTTTTGGAAATTTTGCATTTCAAGGATAATATTAAAGGAAAAAGGAGCCTCCTTCATACGCCAATATTAGAGTAATAATCAGACTATAGAATTATTCATCATAAATCAGCTGTCTAGTGGACTATAATACTACCCATTCAAAAACATGGAACATCTTGAAAATGTATCTTTCCATCAACGTTAGTAGACAGTTGACTATAATACTACCCATTCAAAAACATCGAACATCTTGAAAATGTATCTTTCCATCAACGTTGTAGACAGTTGCAGCCAGACCTGATAACAGCGCTCACACTCACATTCCGGGACGACACGTCACGGTACAATAGGACGGAAAGCTCTATTTTTATTTAGGATTTTTCTAGACATTTTAAATTGATAAATTATTTATTAATTTTTGAGAAAACATAACAACAGGTCGATGTAACCATAGAGAAACGATAGCATAAGTAGATATCCCATGGTATAGGGCGATTATGTCGCAGCTCAAGCGGATAGATCACGTAGTTCTTTCCCATGCAACTGTGTGACGCTGGTAGTCTCTCAAATTGTGCCGTTCATACACTCTCACCCCTACAAAACAGTAAAAATTGACCATAATCGACAGTAATCGTCTTAAGATAACAGTAAAAGTTGTGACATAAACGCCCTATACCATGGGATATCTACTTACGCTATTGTTTCTCTATGATGTAACTTACTGAGCGCGAGGTCTACTGTTCACAGAACTACTAGTAATAATAATAAAACTCGAAATTCAATCATAGAATTTTTTTCATCAGATGAAAATGATACTGAGCAAGTGCAAGTCGAAAGCGGATTCAACATGCGAACACTACACAACTCTCAAATTTGAAGGAGTTTGCGGTTTCGTGTCTAAATGGAAGTCATTCTTTGGAAACAACACACTACCTTCCAGCTGCCCTTACCCAGCGGTAAGCATCTATCACTCATTTTCTGTCAGCACCAAAAATAAGTTGCGTTTTGAAAAAGCATGTTATATTTTAACCGTGATTAAATTCCGCAAGAGCCAATCAGAGAATCCTTCTTAAAAAACCTCAGATTGGTTCTGACAAATTCCCGTTTTGTCTCCATTGAATCCTGATTCCTGAAGATTGGGTGCGTTTTAGCAGGAAAAATATTTAGAATTTCTTCTTCAGATTTAACCTTCCGGCAGTCTCGCTGTTGTAAAAAGTACAACAGTGTCAGTTTTTTGCTGCACAAAACTATTGGATGGTGTGGTGTCAGTGAATGAGTCACCTATGCATTCCAAAACGTTCTCCCCATCACTCCACTGAGTTGCAGTATCAACCGAGCAATGGTTCAGTCTTTAGGTGCCATTAATTAGTCGCGACAGTCCATAAGTTGCACTGTGCATAAGATAGGGAAAAACTGTATACGGGGACTGTAAACGAACGTATCACAGAATTGATGGCTTTTCTTGGTGTACTTTATTGGGCTATGAAATGGTAATCATCCAAATGTTCATAGGTGTAAAATAATCCAAAAAAATGGAAAAGTAATTATACAATTAATTAATATGTTTTGGCAGTAAACAGAGTACATAATACTTGGAAAGTTGGATGTTGTAAAAAGTACATGCGACTGCTCGTGTGATTAAATAGGGCGCGACTACCGGAAGGTTGAATAATTTAATGCTGAAAACTGAATTATTCAACTTGAATGGGATAGAATACCTTATTGTTAACCGGCCTTTTGAAATATGTGATATTTCAGATAATAATAGTTATTAACAATAAGGTATCCTATCCCATTCAAACTATTTTTTAACTACTGTTTAATATTTAAGAGAATAATTATTATTCTCTAAAATATTACATAATTCAAAATGCCTGTCAACAAAGGTATCCTATCCCATTCAAGTTGAAAAATTCAGTTTTTTAGCATAACCATTATTTCAATAATCATTGAAGTTACAAACTTCTATCTGATTTCAATGACTTTATCATCTGATTTTACATAATAAGTAATCACTCATGTCCCCTCATAAAGCCGCAAAAAAATATAAAATCGAAAATTTGAAGAAAAATGTTAAATCTTTCACTATTACTAACCCGGTAAAAGAGCCTTTTAGGTTCTATAATGGAACTTTTTTCATCATTTTGATGTGAGAAAACACCTCACAAAGTTTGTCGGTCCATTTCAAAAATACTCTGTATACACAGAGTGTTCCATGAAAGTTGTAACAGCTGGAGACTATAGATTCTACATGGAAATAGCAACAAAAAATGTAAAACGAAATTTTCTTATATCGACCTTAGTTTTCGAGATATATCAATTTTTCGATATTTTTGAAAAACGTCAATAACTAGAACACCATCAGTCAAAATCCAATTCTACCTTCTAAGGATATGGTTGGTAAGAGGATGATTTTTCATGATTTGTTCACATGATTTGTTCACATGACTCACATGATTTGTTCATTTGTCTCATTTTATAATATGCTAAAAATATACTAAATATACCATTTCAATATCATTCAATAGTGAAAATAATGCCATTTTAGAATAAATGATTCCGTAACATTTAATTTTTGAAGATGACATCTTGCAGGTATGTTCCTTTTCTACGCAAACATTCCTGTAGTCTCTTCATCACATTGTCCATGCATGGTTTGATGTAACATTACAACTGGAATTTCTGAAATCGTTTCTCGAATCTTGGCTTCCAATTCTGTAACAACGGAAGAATTGAAACCCAAGATTCGAGAATTGATCTCAAATTCCAGTTGTAATGTTACGTCAAACCATGGACAATATGATGAAGAGAGTACAGGATTGTTTGCGTGGAAAAGGAATACACTTGCAAGATGTCATCTTCAAAGAATAAATGTTACAGTATTATTTATTCTAAAATTGAATTATTTTTATTATTGAATGATAAGAAAAACTTTATTTAAAGATTTGCTTTTCTTGAAATTATTCAACTTTCAAAATTACCCGTTTCTCTGAAACACTCTGTATTATGATTGTGACATAAATCAGTTGATTGAGAATGATAGATTTTATCAGTTGAATGAATTAATGGAGAATAATATTAATGAATGAGTGTTTTTATAATCTGTTTTCAGGGAGAGTATGAAATGAGACACGGAAAAATCACCAAAGATATGATGCAGATGATGCCGCTTTCTGATTCGACCTGGAAGGTGGTCTCCAAAGGCTTCAAGGACGACAGAATGATAGCTTGTTCTGTTATGAGATTCTCAATCAAAAGAGAAGCGAGAAAAAAGAAGGACTAAGCATCCAATTTTATCTTTGAATATGCAAGCTAAGGTGGAGGAAGAGAATCCAGATCTTTGAAATGTAAAGTTGATAACTTGACAAATAAAATAATCTGCAACTGAATCACTTATTATTATCATAGCTATCCTATATAATAATCCTTTATAAATTAAGATTTGATAACTATAGTCTCGTTGTTACAAGTTAATTACACAATAACTCAAACAGTCAATCATTTACACAAAAATAAGAATGTATGTGTGTGAAGTTAATTAAACAGATAGCCTACTAAAGAATTAATGATTCAGGTTGAATTTTAGATGTTTCAAGCTGAAACTAAACAAATACTCAAGTTGTTACAAGTTAATTGCCCAATTTTTCATATAATCAATCATTTACACAAAAATGAGAATGAATATATCAAGTTAATTAAACAGATAGCCTACTCAAAAATTAATGATTCAGGTTGAATGTTGAAACTTAACAAATACTCAATAAACCTTTTTCACAAGAATAAGAATGGATGTTTCAAGTTGATTAAATATATAATCAAACAGTCAACCATTTCCATAAAAATAAGGATGAGTTTTGAACTGGGAAATATCCTAGTAAATCATGACTCAGGTGGAAACGTTTTGAAAATTTGAGTAAAATCAAGTGATTATTAATCTTATTAAAATACTTAGAAATTGTAAAAAACAACAGATTTCTGTGGTTTTTGACAATTTCTTAGTATTTTTATTCAATATGAATAATTACCACAATATCAACTTCTCAACTACATAAAAGGTGATTATTAATCTAGTTCCATTCGGCAGAGGTGGACGAATACCTGCAGCAGTTGAGGGATTCTCTTTTCTCAATGGCAGCAAGATAGAAATTGTTAAATCCTGTGTTTACCTTGGATCCACCATCACAAGTTCTTCTTTTGGAAACCTTTCTCTTAGAGCGTCCATACGCAAGTCGAGGCTAGCCGCCGGTCATGCAGTTTCAACATTGGCAAAATCAAAAACCAACTCCATTTCTTGCATTAAGAAGATATTTTATGGCATTGGTCAAGTCAGTACTGCTATATGGTGCACACATATGGGGATTACGACTCTTGAATGAGTTTGAAACTGTGCAAACCAGCTTCTACAGAAGGATTTTTCATTTGCCTCAGTGTACTCCGAATGCAGAATTGCGCATGGAGGTCGGGGAGGTTTGCATTTCCTACCTAATTTTTGCTGCAGCTATTAACTGGGTTATCCGGATTTTGAAAATGGATGATGATCGTCTCCCAAAAATTTGTTTCATTAGACAGGCTGAGTTGATAAGACTGGGTGCAGTTGATCACATATATAATTGGGCGGCCCAGTTGAAGTTGCTGCTGGAGGGTGTCAACAGGGGAGAGCTCATCTTTAGCAGAGATGTTCGAGAATGGCAGATGAATAAAAGGGTCATACTCCATGATTTCAAGATGAGGCTCAGAGTTCAAGATCTTGAGAGGTGCAATGGATCTGCTTCGCATTGTGAGGCTGCTTACTTCGGTCTTAATCTGCCTTTTCACTGTATCAGGCTGATGATACAGCTGCGACTTGCCACGAGACGACAATTCAACCTCACAAGTAGGGGCAACATCCATAAGATCAGAGCCGATCAGCTGTGTTCCATCTGCAACTTGCAACAGCTGGAGTCAGTCGAGCACGTGCTATTCTCATGCCCACAGTATGCAGCACCGCGAGCATTGCGCCTCATTGGCAGAGTTCCGGCATTTGAGGAACTGGATCCGAGCCTCGTGATCCGCAATCACGCCACACTAACGACGCGGGATATGAAGATCCTATCGACTTTTGTGGAGCAGTGCTTGAAAATTCGCTCATTCTGTTTGAACGAGTAAGATGTGGATTTGACTGTCTAAAGTGCCAACAATGATTTGAGGAACTATGATTTTTTTTTCTTTTGATTGTACTGTGATGAGTGTGATATCCATGAAATTTTTCATTTAAGACATTATTGTCATGAACTCTCTAGATTAGTATGTGATCTATATTTTCTGTGATGATTTGTTTGCTTTTGTAATTGAATTTTGTAAATAATGCCAACCTGATATAGGATAATTCCCTAAAAAGCAACTGTACTAAATAAATAATATAAAATTAAATTAATCTCTTGAACAATATAGTTTTTATATTTCAGTTGTGTTCCATTCTTAAGAACATTGCAATGTTCATCAATGGTGAGCTGTTTAATCGAAGATAGAGAAAATATTGAAGGATTACAAGGAGGAAAATTCAAGTAGAATCAAAGTAATAACAATTCAAATCAGGTGTAATTCAACCAACAAATACTTGAAATCCAAGAAATGTTATGCATTTAAAAATTTCAAAAAAATAGTTGTTTGAATTGAGCTGATTAGCCGAGGTTTCAACAAACTAGAATTATTGTTGACTATAGCTGTCCGTGTTGGTGATACGGTACTTGAAAGTCTCCAGATAAAATAGTTGGAAACTGGAGGGAAGAATAACCAATAAGACGTGCAAAAATATTTTACATGCATAAAACTATTCCGGTCGACTGTCTTCACTCAATTTATAAATCTCGTAGAGTCTATCATTAGGTATGGTATAGATTCATGGGGATTATTCAGAGTAGAAAGAATTCAATTAAGAACCCTGAAGTGCATAACATCTCGATTGCCTCTTATCAAATTAAATATCAACTTCAATAATCTTTCTAATGTACAATTTTTTTACCATACCCTAACTCCAAAGAACTTCTATATTTACAAAATTATAATATTTTTCAAAAATAATATTCAATATACAGATCCTTTGCTCCACCATCTCCTTACAATTTAAGATCACCAGTTATATATCAGTTACCTGGATTTAGAAATATATATGGGAAAAGATCACTCCTCTACATACTTCCTAAATTATTCAATAAATTACCTCTGAATATTCGAGATTATTCAAAAAGTGATGTTCTTAGCTATGTGATAAAAAATAACAATAACCTCATATAAAGAAACAGCTAGCAGAGATTTTGCTGGTACATTAATTTTATTGAGCCACTGCCGCCAGCCACAGCGACCACTTATAATTATTTCTTGAAATTTGAATTTAATTTCTCAATTTTTTCCCCCATGTATGTTTATTATAATTTTGTTTTCATAAATAGTGAATAGCCTACTCATTTTTCATGATTTATGATTTGATTTGATTGATATTTTTCTTCTACTTGAATAGTTTAACTAATTTATTTTCTTAGATTTAGTACCTAGATAAGTTTACCTTCCTCTACATCCTCTTTTCACTTCCCAACTTCCCTTTGCATGGAAAAACATTTTTTCTCTTCCTCTAATCAAATTTGTTAATTTTGTTTCTTTGTAATGTACGATTCTATGATTTATTATGTATAATTATATAGGCACCTACTGAAAAACCTTCGGGTTTAGTGGGACTTCCAATGTGAATATTTTGTTCAATAAAAATTGAACTTGAACTTAATACGACAATCAACAAAATTTGAATTAAATCCTGAATTAAAGAAGTACCCTTTTATATGATGGCCTTATGATATCTCCTTGATAAAGTAGGTAATCATAGAGCAGACGTATATTATTAAAAGCATAATAGAAAGAGGATATTCGCACAGTTCTCTATCAATACATCTACAATGGATGATAAGCATGGGAGCGTATTTACTGAACTAGTACCGGTATATATGGTTTGCATATCCGCTATGACCTAATATAGATGTACTAACCTATATATGTTAGTGCCTCTGCATATACTGTTTGTATAAAATATATAATATGTAGCCTACTATACTTGGGCATAAATAACGTGCAGACGAATGATAGCCTATCTGATGAACATCCGTATTTTAATACGCTGGCAAATTTTAAATCTACATGATTTTATCATGCTCATTTTTCCTATTATCTTATCAATCTAGATTTAATATAATAATCACCTCCATTATCATCTAATAAACAACTA
Source organism: Nilaparvata lugens (assembly GCF_014356525.2). Taxonomy (NCBI): domain Eukaryota; kingdom Metazoa; phylum Arthropoda; class Insecta; order Hemiptera; family Delphacidae; genus Nilaparvata; species Nilaparvata lugens. The sequence continues at coordinate 19,488 of NW_024090901.1, forward strand.
GTCCATTTGATAATGTGATTATTGTATGAATTAATAAGGAATAAGTCATATTTTCATTTTTGTTGAATGTGAAAATTCTATATCTTATCCAGAAAAGGAATATAATAAGACATCCTACAGAAGTGATAAGATGTTGAGTTCAACGTTCAGCTTATTTATAATACTGTTATCGAAAAATTTATTTGTTAATGGCTTGAGTATATCAATGGTGAGTATTGGAAAAACTATTTGTTTCTTCATCTATTTATACACAATCAGGAATCATATTATACACGGTGCCCCACGAAGAGGTTTTACACGTTTAATTTTATATTACCTGCCCATTCATGCACTGAACTTTTTCAAATTTTACACAGTTTACAAAGTAGGTTCTGAAAATATACTGGGGAAATTTCAGCTCCATAATCTTTGTAGAATCAAAATGGCGGCATATTGGAAGACAATACTTTAAGAGCATTAAAAATGTGTTTTTGGTTTTATAAAATATTTTTATTACTAAAATATAAATTACTAAAAATCGAAAGAAGAATCATCAGAACCTGTATTAACAAGAACTATCAAGTAGATGGACACTGGAGATTAGCTTCCAACGAAACTGTTTACAAAGAAATTGAACCTGTCACAAGTACAATAAAAAAAAGCGAATATCTTTCTTCGGTCACCTGATTAGAGCTTCGGAGGACAGACTAAGCAGAAGAATTATTGAAAAGTTGTGGAAAAGTAAAACAAATATAAAATGGATTGACGAACTCAAGGAGGATATGAGAGAGTTGAATATAACATTCGAAGATTTGAAGAACAAGTCGGACAACATCAGAATCCTGAAGGACAAACAGACCAGACTGCAGATCAAAGTCAGACACAGAATGGGAAGAGTGATTTCGGACGAGGAAAGGAAATTAATTTCTGAACGAATGAAGAAATATTGGGCTGAGAGAGGACGGAGTAAAGGTGGAAGATACTGACTACAGTGGTCCAATGAAGGCCATAAAATTATAATAATAATAATAAAATATTTTTATTGTTGCACTTTAGAGCAATATAACTTTTAAATAAGAAAACCAGAACATTGATGAAATTCTCACAGAATACTTTTAGAACCTACTTTGTAAACTGTGTAAAATTTAAAAAAGTTCAGTGCATAAATGGGCACGTAATATAAAATCAAACATGTATAAACCTCTTCGTGGGACACGGTGTATAGTTATGACTGACAGAGAACAACATGCTTCGCCCTGAACTGTTCGGCTCCCAAATTGCATGAACAGCAAAAACATTCCACAAGAAAATGAACTAGAAATTTTGAATTTAGAGCAATGAGACACAAAGTATGCGACAACATTGACAAATTCATGTAGCTATAGTTTTGAATACAGAGATTAATCGATTGATTGAGAAAGATAGGTCAATAAAAAGCCTATTTTACCAGCAAAATAATGCATTTAAAAAATTATAAAACAAGTTTAACAATTTTCACCAGGAGATTTAATTATTATTTACTTTACTAGAGAGAGAAATACAGTACCTACAATAAGTATAATCTATATAAATAAAATCCATTAAAATTAATAACCCTATTATATTAAGCGAGCAATTTCTGTATTTAAATATCTGGTTATTTTTATATCTGGCTATTTTCATATCTGGTTATTTATGTTTAACGGATCTCGAAAACGGCTCTAACGATTTTCACGAAATTTGGAACATAGTAGGTTTTTGATATAAAGATTCGATAGCTCTAGGTCTCATCCTTGGGAAAACTCGCTGAACGACATTAGAAGGATAATTCATCCTTGGCTGAAACAGCTGTGGATAGTAAAAAAGTGAGTATGTGAAAAATCAGAATATCGCTAATAAGATGACGTATAGTCAGCTGTGAAATATAAACACGATCATTTTAGAGAATTGTGTTCTGTTTATCAATAAATAAAAATAACGAGCGAAGCTCAGTGCCCCGATATTTGGAATAGGCCTAATATGATTATTATATTTTGAATAGCATCTGCTATTCAAAACCAATAAACACCTGGATGCAAAATGCCGCATCGCGCCTCCTCAGGTGTGCATCCAGCTAAAGTTTGTCATGAGATGCATCAACTATCTGGCGGTACGAAGTTCGCCGGGCCAGCTAGTATTTAATAATTTTGAGAGGAAATAACAATAGAATTCATCCAATCATTATTTTAATTAATTAGTTTTATTATTAATTATGAACGCTACATTTCAGCCAGTCTCCAAGATCATCTTCCATGAGTTCGCACAATGTCCAGGGAAAAATGATCTGGTGCTGTCTTTAAGGAACACATCCATTAACCAGATTACCCCGTTTTCTAACATCATTACTGGTCAAATGATCATCAAGGAAATCATTGCCTATCCTTTGTCTGTAAGTGTTATTATCATCCGTTCATTGACCGAGCGAAGTGAGGTCTAAGATTCAAGTCGCCGTTTGGCATTCTCTTAATGTTTGAATGTTTATATATTTATATGTTGCGCATTTACGGCGAAACGCGGTAATAGATTTTCATGAAATTTGACAGGTATGTTCCATTTAAAATTGCGCGTCGACGTATATACAAGGTTTTTGGAAATTTTGGATTTCAAGGATAATATGAAAGGAAAAAGGAGCCTCCTTCATACGCCAATATTAGAGTAAAATTCAGACTTTAGAATTATTCATCATAAATCAGATGTTTAGTGGACTATAATCCCTTCAACACCCGTTCAATAAAATCGAAAAAAACCATCTTGATTAGTTAAAATGAATATAGATTATTTGTGTTCTACATTATTGAATAATATTTTTCACCAGTTGAGAGCAACAGCCAAGAAGTGTGAAACGAGAGTTGAGACAACATGCGAACACTACACAACCACTAAATTTACCGATACCTGCCAATTTATGCCTTATTGGGCAAAAATTTTTGATAATATCACTATTCCAACATCGGGATGTCCTTTCCCCGCGGTGAGTAGCCTACATCAATTTATTTATATCTCATTGTCCTCTATCTTATAATGTTGAATTTTATGTCTATACATAAAATTAGACCAAGTTTTAAATCGTTATTTCATTTATTTTTATCTAGTTGAATATTACCATAGAGAAACAATAGCATAAGTAGATATCCCATGGTATAGGGCGTTCATGTCGCAACTTTTACTGTTATCTCAAGCTGATAGTCAACGTGGTTCTTTCCCGTGAAGCTTTATGACGCTGGTAGTCTCTCATACTGTGCCGTTCATACACTTTTACGCGGTCAAAACAGTAAAAATCGACAGTAATTGGCTTGAGATAACAGTAAAAAGTTGCGACATAAACGCCCTATACCATGGGATATCTACTTACGCTATTGTTTCTCTATGATATTACATAATATTTTAATTCAACACTCATGATGACTGTCCTTAACAGACAAGTCCCTTGCATAGATTATTTTATAAACAACTAAGTTATAAATCAATATTTTTAATTTCTTCTCTAATTTGGATAAAATGAGTAAGTAAATTTACGATGTATTGAATACATGAATCTCAGTGGAAAGACAATAGTTGAAAATTTTATTCCTATTGAAATTTTAGGTTGAACATTAATTGTTGTCCAAAGTCCAAAAATTGTTAAAAAATGAAATGATTGAAACCTAACAATCTAAAATAGAATGTAATGTCCATAGGAAATTAATAAGGCGAATTATTACACTTTACACTTGGTAATAGAATGAAAGGAAAAGGGTTTAGAGCTCTACACCCGGTTGCACAAAAGCCTGTTAAATTTTAATCATGATGAAATGCAATGAGAACCAATCAGCAAAGGTTTTTCAATGAAGAGGGTTTCTGAGATTGGTTCATGTGACATTTGAGTTAATCGGGGTTAAAAGTTAACAGACTTTTGTGCAACCTGCTTTTAGTATTTTTATAAAAGCTACATACCGGTACTGTATTGATAAAATTAAAAAAATTGCATAGTTGCCTGTAAAGTTGGTATACGGGCGAAAGTTTTACGTGACAACGACTTTGAGTGGTAAAATAATTTTAATGTGAATATTCATTCCTATAGTAGGAAGAAGGATGAAATAATAGTAACAATTTAAAACATTATTTATACAAAGAATTATATTTAAAACATTAATTTATACAAAGAATCTCGCACTGAATTTCATATTAACAAAATTTTATTTTTACCTTCACACATCCTCAACAAAATCACTCTGTCTCTCTCGCTCTTAGGCGGGCTAACTGTGCTCGATTCAATTTTTTACATAGCAAGTCGCGCTCATTTTTTCAAGTTAAACAAATTATTATTGGCTGAGAAACGATTTATACTACTTTTGTGATTGAAAACTACCACATCATTGTGATTACAACAACATAGCCTATTCACTTATACCTATTATACTTACACTTATACCTATTCACTTATACTTATTCACATAACCTATTCACTAAGTAGTGGCGCAGTCGCAGGAGATTGCTCCGTTTCACTCTCTCTCCAGGTGAATGCCTTCGGGTTGCTGCTGCGTTGCTCGCCACTGCTCCTATTCGTGCTCTTTCCAGACGACCGTGAACCGAAACGAACGCTCTCACTCGCTCTCATTGTGAGTGCATAACGTGGGAACGTAACGCAGTTTCTTGAAGTGTCACCCGGCAAACCAATTTATAAGACGTTGTCACGTCAAAAAAACATTACTACAAAGTATTAATTACTAAAGAAATAGATTAATTTCAATTGAAAATAACTTAATAATAATTATTAAAAGAGAATCCCAATTAAATGATGTAGATCACCCTGAAGACTTCTGCTACTGCAAATATTGACAAACGGTAAACAGCTAGATGTTTAATTGGGATTTTCGTTTAATAATAATTATTCATTAATCAGCATTTGAACAAATGCAACTTCCAATTCATTTCCATCTAAAAATAACTTGTTTGCGAATTTTCAGGGTGAATACACTATAGACGGAATACAGTTCGAAACAGATATGTTGCGGATATTTCCCTTTTCTGAGGCTTATTGGATAATTATCGGTCGAATCTACCATCATGAGAAACTAGTCGGCTGTATGTTAAGCAAATTCGAAATAAGGAAAGAGAGAAGAAAAATAAGATTATGAGAACCATATTACAATTACTCTTTGGAGGAATATCTCTAATTCTACTGGATTAAATTGGAAATTATAAATCTGATAGTAAATACACTTTGTGTTGTTAAATGAATCAGAATATCCCTCTCTGTATGAGTGTGATTAAAGTGATTTAACTGGAGACTATCTTTCATTATCCACATTTGCATTGATTTGAATAGAAATCAAGTCGAATATACAGGTTGAAAAGTCCAAAAATTGTTGAAAAAAATGAAATAATTTCTTCTAATAATGTGTCACAGAGTGACAAAGAATAACGGAAACTTCTAGAGACACCATAAAACATTAGTGGTAAGGGTAGAAATGATTTTATTCAAACTAATGTAAAGTTTAAGACTTGCCATTTAAGAATTAATAATAACATCTATCTCTTTTTGACAATTACTTCTTCAAGATGACTTCCTCCTGAACGAATACACTCTTGAAATCTGTGTTGACGATACCTCATTGATCGCTGCAACATCTGCGTTTCCTGGTCCCATGATCTGTCCACCTGCGATTTTATGTTTGTGGAGCTAACTCAAATCAAACTTTTCCACAACTTGACCAATAACTGTGGTTGAATCATAACAGGCCATTCAAAATGAAATTAACATTATCCCAGCTGAAATGTTGCAGCAATCGTTCAGGAATCTCAACACAGATTTCAAGAGAGTATTCGTGCAGGAGGAAGCCATCTTTAAGGAGTAATTATTGTCAAAAAGTGATAGATTTTATTAATAATTCTCAAATGGCAAGTCTTGAACTTTATATTAATTTGAATAAAATCATTTTTGCCCTTCCCTCTAATGTTTTATGGCGTTTTTAAAAGTTCCCGTTATTCTATGTCACTCTGTATTAGTGAAAATATATTTAATGATAAAAAACGAAGCAAAACACAATGCATAAGCTGTCTCAAGGTGACAATTGAATCAAAAATTCAAGATGAAAGTTTTAAGACCATGGATGAAGTAATATTAATTTAAATAGTCCTAAGAGTATCACAGTCATTTATATTTGAGCTCAAATAAAACTGTTTTTTCAAAGTCGAATTAAGCTCAAGCTCACACTAACGTGACTCAGGTCGAGAAGAGACTCGACTCTATAGTGAGGTGCACGTTATAATGACAGTATTTGATCAACTTTGGTATTGCTATCCTTGTCTATCAACCGACAAAGCCGGTGGTACTATCCTTTTCGAGGTCCACAACGATGACAATAATGTTTTTGACAGTGTAGAAATATAATTAATTAATGCAGAGAATCGGCATCGCTATTCTTTTATCTTTATCCACTGCCATTATAACGTGGACCACACTATAGTCGATAGCAAGT
>NW_024090902.1:0-23897 GCF_014356525.2 Nilaparvata lugens
CTTTTCCCCTCTAATTATTTAAAGTCAAATCTTTACTTACATTCATCGTTTAGCTTTGTTTTATGTTATTTGAAATAATCTTGTAGCCTTGTACCTCCGAAAAAAAACTTATTTAACATCTGGTTAGAAATCTAATAGTGATAAATGTAACTATGGACATAGATAAAGACATGTATAAAGGAAAAGTGGAGAAAAGGAATTGAGAAAAAATAAGAGGAGAATTTAGACGACTTTGGAGTAAGGGAAAAAAGAAGATAAAAATTGATGAATTCATGAGAAAAGGAGGGAAGAAGAAGGAAAATATTATTCACTTTTGAACAACTAAATTAGGACATAGCTCCACAAATTCAGTCTCCGAAAGCGCTCCACAACTGTGATTAGAAGCTAATAGCTTATAATATTATAAATACCTGACTGCTATGTCGTAATTCAATTGTTCAAAAGCGATTATCAACAAGCAGTTTGTAATGGAAACAAACATTGATGAGGAATAATAATATATTGAATAATACTGTAAGAGAGAGAATGGTAATCGCTGGGTGTAACAGAAAAGGATAAAAAAGAGACAGTGAGAAATAAGAAGACGCGGAAAATAAAAGAATGAAAATGAGAGAAGAATGTTCGAAAACAAGAAATATACAAAGGCGAAGAGAATTAGAGAGAGAAGTGAGGAAAAATGAAGATAACGAAAGTAGAAATAGCTGTGGAACTCCAAATAGCGGCTTGATTAGAAATTGAATGGATAATAAAAAGGCAAAAGGAGAATAACGATAAGGTGGAATTGAAAATTGATAAAATAGAAGGAAACAGAAAACAGAAGAAGAGTAGAGTAGGAAGGAAGAAGAAAAACGTGGAATAGAATAAAGGGGTGTAAAAAATGGAGAGAGGATAAACAGGTACACTGTGGAGAGAAAACCAGGGTAGGCCAGCTATAAACATAAAGTGCGTGAGTTTGTTAGAGAGGTTATGGGGTCCCCTCGGACCCAAGGGGACTCAACGCGATTATTCTTCATAGCCGAGAGTGGAGGAGAGTGGCGCCTTGGGACTCTCCCTCTCTCTCAGAGAGTGAAGAAGAGAGAGAATCATTTGTGGACATCAGATCAACCACAGCTTGCTCTATGATATCTCTGCCGAGAGTAACCTGAGGGTAGCCGAGTTATAATAGCAGAAGATGAAATATAGGAGAACACTGTTGCCGATTCTCTGCCTGGCCACTGCTTCTATGGAGGGAAGCCGATACTGTTATGTCAATGTTAATAGAATACTGCCATAGTAGACCTAACTATACGGAAAAGTTTTGAGAACGTGCAAATGTTTTAATGAGGCCAGTAGCAATAAAACCCATGTAAGACTTGTCGCGACGTGAGTCTTCTAGAAAAGTTGATATAATATGATTATGTGAACACTGAGAAGAAGATTAAGGGAACATTTTTAGGAAATTAACTGACCACTAGATCACGTGAACGTTGACCAGTGCGACAATTCTATCTCAAATATTATTTCATCCATCGAGAAAAATATCTCAACGATCAGATATATTAATTAGCATTTGAATAAATGCATTCTCTATTCAATTCCAAAAATATCTTCTCATAATTTAAATTGACCATTCTGGTAATTCGTTATATATTTCATTACAGCATACAAACGATAGGTGCGGGCCTAGAAAAGGATTAATTTATCCGCTTTGAGAAGAACCATGACAATTCTTGCGATTGAGAGTTCCAATACGATGAGGATTCAAATGAGGTTTGAATTGAAAAAGATGAATACAATAATGGAACCTTGTTTTTTCAGCCCCCAAAATCCTCAACCCGCGGTTGAATGGTTGAAAACAGTAGTCGTCACACAAAGTCACTGAAGAATAAAGCAATAATTATTCCAAAAAAGGCTATTCCTTTTCAAACTTGATACCTTATTAAAGGTTTCAAGTAGTCTACGAAATCAAAGACTGTCGAAATAGTATATTCTGCACCTAGAGCTGAAAATGAGATTTTTCCGGCTCGAAATCGGTTTTTAAGTCCGAGGCCGTAGGCCGAGGACTAGAAAAGATTGGGAGCTGGAAAAACATTTTTTCCCGTGGTGCGAACGCTATTTCTCGCCACACACAAAAATAAACAATATATACATATATATGAGAATAGTTGTTTACTAAGCACTTCCGAAATCAGAAGTGGAAGGAGATAGCTGTAGCAAGTCTGAGGTAATCTGAATATCAGGAAATTGTCCAAGTATTTTTATTTTTTATTCTGATTTGTCTAAATAACCTGAAAGATGATGTTCAATTATGTGGGAGGTTGAGTTTATACTTTTTCATTCTTTCAAATGACAATAAAATGATATTATAAATGTTTCAATTATTGAATAACGAAAATTTTTGGCCAGCTGTTTTTTGAACACCTTTCTCAGTTACATGTTAGCGGCTGGAAAGGGTACTCTTTCGGCCTAGGCCGGAAAGAAACCTGTTCTGTCGTCAGACGAGAGTCGTTTGCAAACAATGTCTTTCAGATCTATGTAGGGACTGGAAAACAGCTGCTTTCTGTGCAGTGCGGCGAAAACATAGAACCAGAAGCAACTTCTTCAAAGTTCTCCTCTCTAATCTCCTTATCAAAGTGTTCAGTCAAGTTCAACTTTAGCTTCTCAGGTTATTAAAAATTATCGGTCACAAATTACCGTGAACGAATCTGTGGCATAAACTTTCAACGGGAAATCGCCTCATCCATATTCATCCAACCATCAATCATTCGATTCTGTAACAAACTTCAGAAGCCATATTTCGAAAACGTGGAGAAGGTCTTATAATGTGAAGGGAGTGAAGTTATAATATTAACTCTATTATCCTATTAGAGTATTGGAAGATATCAATCAATATTGGCGGATTGATTGTTTATACTATACTTTGGTTGATGTTTCTTTTTCTCACCGGTTAGACAGGTTTTAATGAGAGTTAACTAGTAGTTCTATAAATAGTAGACCTCGCGAAGATATAACGACGTCCCAAACCATAAGCACATCCACACTGATACACTATCTATTTATTTGATCAGATCATGCTTACACAAGATTTAATTATCATATAACGCTTTCCGGAATTTAGTGCGAGAAAACCAGAAGGCGCCCAGACGTTCTGTTATAAGTTCTTTGCATCCTATTAATTTAATAGAGCATAAAAATTGCATTCAATGAGGCATGCAATTTGTAGTCTACACAGCTGCTAATTTTTTACCAAGTTAAATTGAGATATTGAATTGCATGCGTCATGGCATGCAATTTATAGTTAACTAGACAGCTGATTTATGATGATTAATTCTATAGTCTGATTTTCACTCTAATATTGACGTATGAAGGAGGCTCCTTTCTCCTTTAATATTATCCTTGAAATGCAAAATTTCAAAAAAACTTGTATATACGTCGACGCCCAATTTAAAAAGGAACATACCTGTCAAATTTCATGAAAATCTATTACCGCGTTTCGCTGTAAATGCGCAACATATAAACATATAGGCATTCAAACATTTGAACATTAAGAAAAATGCCAAACCGTCGACTTGAATCTTAGACCTCACTTCGTTCGGTCAATTATAATATTTTCAAGTATCTTGAGGTATATCAACTCCAAGATATGTATTTCTAAATGTAAACTGTCCCTATAGAGTTTCCATAATGGAAGCTGGTGGAAAATACAGAAACTATATTACCCATGGCTGGTGGAAAATAGCTCAAGATTTTCACAGAAATGTTTAGGCATTCACTCAGCCGAGGAGTTGGGAAATCAGAACTGGAAGATTAGAAAGAAATTACACCGATTTTCCAAATCAACATTCCTGAGAGAATAGAAACCGAAAAAAATTTAAATCAATCTTGAGATCATCCAGTATAACTGAACGCTATAATATTCTCAACTTCACAGTTGGTATTCAGAGTCCAGCAGTATTATGGGCTTCAAACTAACAAATTTCAACACAAATACATCACTCAGATTCATCAAATTCTGATCAAATCAAGCCAACCATCGAATCTCGGCCTAAAATCATTCATCTCTATTTGAACTACACCCTTTCAAGTGCTCGTTCCATTCTGATCAGCAATTCTTCATTCCGACATGGATTGTTTTAAGAGAGATAGAAAGAGATCGAGTAACATTGAAAGAAAGAGAGAGAGAGAGAAAAATTGAGGGTGAGAGTGAGTGAGAAAGGATGAGAGAATTTCCCCAGCTTTCACAATCATTTCTGGTTCTAACCATGACTTCACTCTGAGTAAAGCAAAGAGATTCGCTACTCTTAAACTGGCTTGAAAGCTGATGAATAATTCACTTTTCTTCTTTACCTTATTTTTATCCTCCTCCACCTTCTCTTCCCACTCATTCCCCCTCATCCTCAGATTCCTCCCCACTCATCACTTATTTTACAATATTTTCTACTCCATCTCTCTTCGTTGTATCCTATTTTCCTTCTCTCCTTGTGTATCCTCTTCTTCTTTTTTTCTACTTCTTCTTCTTCTTCTTCTTCTTCTTCTTCTTATTCTTCTTCTTCCTCTTCTTTTCCACTCTCTCCTTTTATCGCTTATTCTTATTTTACTTCTTTTTCACACTCTCTTTTTTTATTTCTTCTTCTTCTTCTTCTTTTTACTCTCCTCTCAACGAATGATTGATGTAGGCAGGCGAAAAGTAAACACGACTTACACAAAGACGAAATTCATGACGGAATAAATAAAGCCAAAAGAAATCAGAAACGTGTACTTTTTTCTTCCGGCACTCCTCTAGTTTTTGCACAGTCGCTGCACAAGTCAGGGTGTTTGAGATCATTGCCAAAAGTTATTGTGGAATTTCTAGCGTGGATCAATCAATTAATATTAATTAATGATCAATTAATGTTAATTGATATTAATTAAATGATCAATCAATATTCTTACACGAATATTATCTACTCACATCTCAGTATAATGTGTAGAATAAGGAGCTTCATGACTGATGTACAGTGTGAAGAGTATATTGAAAGTTACTAGAGTAGCATAATATTACTGTGATTGACATGATTATAAAAATCTGGTGTGGTACACTCACACAGCTTTCCTTGCTCATATTTGAAACTACGATCAGACTACTGTTTATGTGTATATATAATTGTTTTCAGAGTACTTTTTCCTTTGTGTAAATTGTGAAATTCGATGATTTTTTTAGTCATAATTTTTTTAAAGTCGTCAAAACAACTGTTCTACAGATGAAATATCTCAACTATGTGTTCTTTTTATGAACTGCGCTACCAACCTACCTCATGCACGAGAAGGAGGTTACTAAGTCCATTTCTCAAGGATGGAGTGAACCCCCCATTAGTTTCCCAGAAAGGAGCCTCATGCCAGTTGATAGAGCTGATAAATTACTATACAGGGTATGAATTTGGAAAAATCGGTCGAGCTATTTTTGAGAAAATCATGTTTTTTTTGTAATTATCTGCCATTTTTCTCAAGAATATTACGGAGCTCCTGCAATTTTCTCAGAACTGAGACTCATGTCAGTTGATAGGGCTTATAAATAGCTTCATGGTATAAATTTGAAGAAAATCGTTGGAGCCGTTTTCGAGAAATCCGTGAACAACATGGTTTTTTAGTGATTATTCGCCATTTTTCTCAAGAATATTACGGAGCTCCTGAAATTTCCCCAGAAATGAGACTCATGTCAGTTGATAGGGCTTATAAATAGCTATCCATGGTATAAATTTGAAGAAAATCGTTAGAGCCGTTTTTGAGAAAACCGTGAAAAACATGGTTCTTTAGCAATTATCCGCCATTTTTTCTGCCATCTTGAATGGAATTTTAGTGAATTTCTCATTGTCGGATCCTCATGGTATAAGGACCTTAAGTTTGAAATTTCAAGTCAATCGGTTGATTAGGAATGGAGTTATCGGTTCACAGACATACACACATACACACACACACACACACACACACACACACACACACACACAACACACACACACACACACACACACACACACACACACACCAACACCCAAAAATCATGTTTTTGGACTCAGGGGACCTTGAAACGTATAGAAAACTTGAAATTAGGGTACCTTAATTTTTTTGGAAAGCAATACTTTCCTTACCTATGGTAATAGGGCAAGGAAAGTAACAAGTAACAATTGATTATCCACAACTGATTTCTCCATGATAATTTTTTGATGTTGCATCCATCTATAAATAATGATTAATATTCAGTATCTATACTTCTTTCTGTCCATTTTTCTATCCATCAATGAAAGCACAAAGGCAGATTCTGACATATATGAGTATCACAGTCAGTGACTGGTACAGCGAAAATTTGATTCCAATGTTTTCTAATGGGACTTTTTCCTCTCAGCAAAGGCCGAAGGAGTATGAACAGCTCCATTAGAGCTTATAGGACACGTACTGGACACGTTTACAGACACTGATATGGGGGAATCCACTGTGAATTGTATTATTATACTTTATGGAATCAACCAAGACCAGTGTTTACAATACTGATTTACTGATTTACAATAGCAGATCCTCGTGAACCGATAATATTCTTGTAATTACTTTAAATTAGATTATTCTTCTCCAACCATAGAATCTACACCAATCCGAAACAAGTCTGCAAAAGAACTGAAACAATTGTGCGCCTTCCATTCAAGCATACTACAAATAAATTTGATCGTTTGTTTTCAGCTACGTCTTCAAGAATTCTTAAGAAAAGCTATCAAGACACGGAAATGTGAGATGTAGCAAGGAAAACGAACGGAATAAGAGAATAACGGAAGAGCAGATAAATAAGAAGAATAAGGAGTGAGAAATACGAAGAAGAAGAGAAGAAAGAAGAAGAAGAAGAAGGAGAAGAAGAAGAAGAAGAAGAAGAGAAAAAAAGAAGAAGAAGAAGAAAAGTGGAAGAAGAGAAGAAGAGAAGAAGAAGAAGAAGAAAAGAAGAAGAGAAGAAGAAGATTAGATGAAGATAAGATGAAGATGAAGATGAGAAGAAGAAGAAGAAGAAGAAGAAGAAGGAAGGAAAGAAGAACAAAAACAAGAACAAGAAACAGTAAAGAGACCATTGAGAGGGATTGATTGAGGCAATCGTAGCATTTTCATTTCTCCACCTCAGTGGTGGTGAACAGAAAGCCAGGTCATTTTTTTCTCCTCTTCTCACTCAAGAGAATGAGTGTGGGAAGAGAGAGAACTTGAGAAGACGGAGAAGCAAAACTCGTTACTACCCATTTTACCCGTGATTTTCGGGGTGGAAACGAGAAGCAGAGGGAAAAGAGAGAGTGTGAGAGAGTTGGAAATTGAGTACCTCTCTCACAATTCCTGGCAATTAATACCTTAGCCTTAGCGAGTGCATAATGGCAGGCCGTGATATTTGCATTTCCAGTTCTGATTCTTTATGCAAAATTTCGACTTCTATCTCGTTAACCTTCCTTCTCCCCTCATTCTCCCTCCTCCTCCTCATTTTCGGGACGTAGGAAAGAGTGTTGGCCCCCTTTTGACTAATTACCAACGCATTATACATCATTGAATTAATTTCCTTTACGAGGTAAGAGGTAATGATCGTCATTTTTTCTTCCCTTTGCTCTGTCTCGAAGAAAAATCGACTTTCGTTTTCTCCTACCCCTCCTCATACTCCTCATCCTGCTCCATCACCTCCACTTCCTCCTCCTCATCCACCACCGCCTCCTTTTCCATCTTCTCCTTCTCCTTTCCCTCCTTCCACCCTCTCCTTCTCTTCCTCCTCCTCCTCCTACCCTTCTACTATCGGTGCCTCTAATGTTCACCTATATATTTCTCAAATCAAATATTCCCGCTTAAGGTTGGCAGCTCCTTTCAAAACCACTCAGACTTTAGAAGGCAGTGAATCGAATAATTAAAATCCTTCCTTTTCTGTCGACGATATTTTCCACAAAATTTCCTCCCTCTCTCTTTCTCCCCATCATTCCTCTATCTGGCCCTCTCCGTTCTGGCTTGATTTGATCAATTTTTCCTCAACCCTCTTATACAATGTGGATGATTGTTATTTTTCATGGCGAGACTGTGTGTGAGTGAGAACAGATTAATAATTTATTCCCCTTCCAACTAATTTTCGAGACCACTTTTTGGGAACCTGGTAGTCTGATTATAATATTATTCACCGTTCATTAATTTTTGGTAATAAATTGGAGATTTTGTCCATATCAACACCTGATTCACAGTCCATTAATTTATGGAATTGGTAATAAACTAAAGATTTCTATCTTATCAGCACTGATCACTCGATGTTTCTGATGAAATGTAACTTTTGTCTTAGAGAAACAGTAGCGTAAGCTTACGCTAGAGAACAATTTCCTAGCTAAATAAACTTCCCTAGCTTAGAGAAACAATAGCGTAAGTAGATATCCCATGGTATAGGGCGTTCATGTCGCAACTTTTAGCCGATTACTGTCGATTATTGTCGATTTTATGATGTCGAGTGTATGAACAGCATAATATGAGAGACTACCAGCGTCATAAAGCTTCACAGGAAAGAACTACGTGGACTATCAGCTTGAGATAACAGTAAAAGTTGCGACATAAACGCCCTATACCATGGGATATCTACTTATGCTATTGTTTCTCTATGCTTAGAGAAACTTTAGCGTAACAATACTTATGCTATTGTTACTCTAAGCTTTTGTTATGCAGAGTACATACATATTCACAATAATAAGTATATTAAAGAAAACCTATACAAAAACTATATTATCAGAATACGTAAGTATTAATATTTTTTGTGATTAGAGTGCGTCTTACAAGAAGTCAAATAATCATGTAATCATTATTAAAAACTTCAATATTGAAGTATGAGTCTTCTACTTCTTCCAGCTCAATTATCTGATTGGTTGGCAGACTTCCATCCCAATCTGCCTATTAGTACTCTCTTCCATTGTTCATAGCTCATGCACCCAGATCCTTTGTCATTTTTTGTTTCTTACCATGAAAAATGAAAAGATAGTGAATGATAACTGTAGAACGGAACATAATTAACCGAGCGAATTGAGGTCTAAGATTCAAGTCGACGGTTTGGCATTTCTCTTAATGTTTAAATGTTTGAATGTTCAAATGTTCGAATGCTTGAATGTTTGAATGTTTAAATGTTCAAATGTTTATATGTTGCGCATTTACGGCGAAACGCGGTAATAGATTTTCATGAAATTTGACAGGTATGTTCCTTTTTTAATTGCGCGTCGACGTATATACAAGGTTTTTGGAAATTTTGCATTTCAAGGATAATATAAAAGGAAAAATGAGCCTCCTTAATACACCAATATTAGAGTAAAAATCAGACTATAGAATTATTCATCATAAATCAGCTGACAAGTGATTACACAGATGTGTGGAGAAGCCAGTCTATTGCTGTATTTCCATAAGGTCTATAGTTTCAATACTATCCACAGGTACTTGTGGATGAGAATACTGCGTGAGGTCTACTGTTCACAGAACTACTAGTAATGATAGATGTATTCATTATACCTAGCATAATAGACTGGTTGATGACATCATTAAACCATTTCGTGATTATATGAGCGAAATATTGTTCAAGAATCTACTAACCAATAGAACTCCACCCGAAATTGTAAATGATCAATCTCCAACTCACCTGAAACAAAGAGAGAAAATATTAAAATTTTCAAATCATATAAGAATAATTATCAATAGAAAATTCCGGTTATTCGATGACAGAGAAGTTGACGACACAATAATGGAACATGGAAAAAATGTATTGAAATATCAAATATTCACAAGTTAACGCAAACACATAAAAGCCCGGTTGCACAACATCCTGTTAAATTTTAATCATGTTGAAATCCACAAGAACCAATCAGAGAAGATTATTTTGAAAAGAAGGCTTCTCTGATTGGTTCTCCTGGAATTAATTACGGTTGAAATTTATCAAGATTTTGGGCAACCAGCACTTATGATAATAATCAATCTGAATTCAACAGGTTGTGATTGTAAAATGACTGGGAACTTCATTTTATTGAAAATAATAATTGATTGTAATATTGTGATATTAGCAATATTGAGAAAGACAGTAGTATATTGATAAAAGAGGAAATGAGCACATTATTTTAAAAAGTAGCAAAAAATTCAAGCAACGTTATGAAGCTATGATGAAACCGTTAACAGTTGTAACACCACAGACAAACGTCCTTGTAACCATGGTTACCGCGTTAATATCGCTTAATTACTGCTGGTAAATTATACTCAATTCGTGCAGGAGGGCTCTTATTCAGATATCATGTGCGGTGCCAACATTCCATTCTGATAATTGTGGACAAGCGGAAAGTGGATAGTGGGAGAAGGAAATAGGAAAACAGGACAGAGACGGAGAGAAAGAAAAATACAGAAGGATAGCGAATAGTGGGAGAAGGAAACAGGGAGAGAGAATGGAAAGGAATAGGAGACAAAGAAGTGGAACAGTGAGTAGTGAGAAGAAGGTAGAAGTAGAGTGGAATTGGAATGGAGAGGTAGACAGAAGATAGTGAAAAAAAAATGGAGGAAGTAGGTTGAGATCGGAGAGAAGAGAAATAAGTGAAACAAAGAGTCAGATGAAAGAATAAGTTGAGGACAAACGATGTGAAGCGAAAGGAGAGAAAAGGAATGAAACAAAGAAGAGAAAAAGAAATACCTATGATAGGTTGCGAAAGAAGAAGGAGAAATAAAAGAAAAAGGAAGAAGAGTAAGAATGAAGAAGAAGAATGAAGTAAGAATACCAGAAAGAGTAGAAATAATATGAGCGAAATATGGATTGATGGTAGAGAAGGATTGAAAGAGAGAAAGAGGAATAAAGGGAGTGAAGGATAAGAATGAGAAACTAAAGTAAACGAGGATGAAGAAGAGATGGAGGAAGAAGTTAAGGAGATGTGGAGAGATGAAAAGATGGGAGCATAGAAGAAGGTGAGAGAGAATGGAAATTATTTCAAAGAGAGGATCAAGAGGAAAGAGAAGGCATAAAACTGTGAGAAGTAGAGGATTATTGGAGATTGAAGGAGGAAGAATATAGAGAGAAAGTGAGGTAGAAGATATGAAATACAACTGGAAAAGGCAAAAGGACTGAGTTAGAAAGAGCGTGAGCTGGAAAAATGGATTAGGAAGGACCAGATGAAAAAAGAATAGTTGATAAAATGTGAATAAAATAGTGAAGAAGTGAATAGGATTATACCTTAAATATTGATTGAATCACTAATAGAAAAAAACCAATGATGATCAAGCACACGCAAGAGAAAAAGTGTGAACAGAGGAAGAAGAAGAAGAAGTAGAAGAAAACAAAGAGGAAGAAGAGCAAAAGAAAGGAGAGGAATAACGGAAGTAAAGGTGATGATGGAAACAGGAAAACAGTGTAGAGTAGAGGGTCCTAGGTGGGTGACACTAATGAGGTGTTATGAGGAAGTGGGGACTTCATAACTTAGCAGCTCTTATTTCGTTCCCCTCATATACAGCTTAGTACTTCACCTCCAGCTGCAATTTCAACACAGAACTCTGCTACCGTCATTTGAACGTTTTATTACAGTTTGGAGTGTTTTTTGGAAGAGAGGAAATTGTTTCCAATTATTTTCTAGAGAAAGATAATATTTTGAAAGAATGTATAGGACGCAGATGCTCTAAATAACAATGAATTTGAAAAAATTCATAATTGGATATTGGAACTAGGTAGAGTTTAAAAGCATTTTTATGAAAATGGAGAAATGAATAGTTGAAAGTCTGGTTTAGCGCACTCACTCAACTTTCCTTGCCGTTATTGTTCACGCGCATCTCGAGTCTACTATTCAAAGATCTGAGCCAGCTGGAGACAGGACAGACATGGACTGCTATCTCTCCATAGTGAATGATTTAATAGAATCAACAGTTGCCAACAGTTTGCAATTGAATAATCACATTTTTTCGAATTTCGAGCTTATTTTCAATTTTAGGTGAAAATGTTAATGAACATTAATAATTAATTAATTAATTACAATTATTGTAGAGATTTTCATGCTCAAACTTTTCCACTTCAAATTTTTTGTTTGAATTGTATCTGAAGCCTGACAATTGAGAATCTAAAATCAAACTTTGCATAGATGGGGCGGAGCTCCTGAAATTTTTACAGATATGGGACTTGTTGATAGAACTTATGAATGGCTGCTTAAGGTATATATTTGATCAAAATCATACCTTAAGCAGCCATTCATCGTTGGAGCCGTCTTCTAGAAAATGGCGAAAACCCCTGTTCTTGACAACATTCTATCTTGAATTACATTTGATCGAAATTGTTCGTGTCGGACCCTTATTGAACGAGCGAAGTGAGGTCCAAGATTCAAGTCGACGGTTTGGCATTTCTCTTAATGTTTAAATGTTGCGCATTTACGGCGAAACGCGGTAATAGATTTTCATGACATTTGACAGGTATGCTCCTTTTTTAATTGCGCGTCTACGTATATACGAGGTTTTTGGAAATTTTGCATTTCAAGGATAATATAAAAGGAAGAAGGAGCCTTCTCCATATGCCAATATTAGAGTAAAAATCAGACTATAGAATTATTCATCATAAATCAGCTGACAAGTGATTACAAAGATGATGTGTGGAGAAGCCAATCTATTGCTGTATTTCCATAAGGTCCATAGTTTCAATCAGGTACTTGTGGATGAGAATACTGCGTGAGGTCTACTGTTCACAGAACTACTTATATTGTAAGGACCTTAAATTCCAAATTTTTGAGATATCGTGCACACAGACACACATACACTCATTCACACACACATATACAGACCAATACCCAAAAACCACTTTTTGAACTCAGTGGACCTTTAGAAATTTAGAAGTTGGTGTACCTTAATTTTTTCGGAAAGCAATACTTTCCTTACCTATGGTAATATGACAAAGAAAGTGAAAACTAGTATTGGAAACAGCTAAGTATTTAGACATAGAGAAACATAGTATAATTAGATATCCCATGGTATAGGGCGTTTATGTCGCAACTTTTACTGTTATCTCAAGCCGATTACTGTCGATTATTGTAGATTTTTACTGTTTTGGCCGGGTGAGATTGTATGAACGGCACAATATGATAGACTGCCAGCGTCACATAGCTTTATTGGAAAGAACTACGGTGACTATCGGCTTGAGATAACAGAAAAAGTTACGACATAAACACCTTATACCATGGGATATCTACTTATGCTATTGTTTCTCTATGATTTAGAGTAAGTTCAAAATTTTTTGAAGAACGATCTTGGAGACAGTGATTGGTTGATCTCTGCTAACAAGCGGTGAAGATATAAATTGGGCCGTTGCCACGAAGGAGTAGAAGAAATAGCTCTTATTAATAGGGCGTTAAAACTGAATTATTTAACGGGGCCAATACGGCATGCTACCCACTATCAATTCACGTCTCTGTCACCGACACCTTTTTCCAAAACACTCTTTCTCCATTCGACGAGAGTTAATTCCACTACTTTCTCCCACTTTCTTATTCTCCCTCACCTTTTACACTCCTTGTTTCTATTTAATTCTCCTAAAAACTAACGGTATTGTATTTCTACAATTTATTCAAACTATTTTCCACTAATTTCCATCGTCAAATCTTATTATCATACTCTAAAAACAGGCTTCAAAAAAAAAGACTTTAATCTGCAGCATCACTTTTGTATTCAGTTACGAATTTTTGTTAATCTCTTCCTTAATATATCATTGCTTCTCCCTATATCACCAATATTATATCATTGTAGTTTCAAATCTCATTCTATTCTATATTGCTGATATTCTTCATACTAACTTTTTCATTTTATTAAAACGCGTGCTATGTTGTAAGCTATTGATATTGTAAGCTGTGAATGAACCTGTGTATATATTGTAATTGCATAAATAAAGAATTAAAATATATCAATCAATCCTTTCAACAATGTTGTCATTTTTTTCTATTTGAGCTAGTATTTTGGAAAGTATTTCAACTTGCCTCTTCAACAAACTAACTTTCTGTATGTAAATTAGCGCATGTAACTTGATGTATTTCCACAATATAAACCATCGTTTGCACTCTTATTTTAATCAGATAAAAAATATTTTTCTACAGTTACCTTGAAAAGTGACCATTCCTGCACTGATACAGAACGCAAAGAATCACTTTTCCGCTCTAGTGCGCAAAGTATTACTTTGCGTTATTTCTCTGCAGCCATCTCAATCAGCTGTTGACATTGTGGCGTGTATTTGAATGCAAATTTGTTCTATCTATATTTTTTCTGATTTTAATACATAAGAATGAGAACTCAAGAAATTATACATTTTGAATATATTAATTATTCATTATTTCAAATAATATTTTTTCATTCATTAATGATTGGTGAAAAATTATTTATAAATTAAGATTTACTCAAAATATTCAAATTCTCAAATTAATTGGATAATACAATTTTTAATTTGAATATATTATCGATTATTAATTTTCAATTGGATTATCAAGTTTAAAATAAATTAAAGTGTTATTATAACAAAATTATACAGACAAACATTTGATAGATTTCAGCCATCATTTTACCCACTTCTCAAATTCAATGGTAACTGTAGGAAAAATTTAATGTGAAATACGTGAGCAAAGTTCCTCTGCTGCACTCAAGAAACCATTCCGCCCTCGCCTACGGCTCGTGCGTAAACGTTTCTTTCGGTGCAGCAGACTGTCACTTTGCGCACTAGTTGCACAAATAACTAATTTGATTTTCAATCCACTTCTTTCTCTCACTTTCTCTAATTCATACTTTTCCAATTACTTCTTTCTGACAAATTTATTTATTCAAAATTTTCACAAAGTAGCACTGATTGGGAGGGAAAAACTAAGGATACTTTTCTCTCCTAAATATAGATAACATTTTAAAAGTCCGAAATAGGGTTATGGTTTCACTTTACTAAAATTTAGTCAATTTTTACTAGAAAACAACGAAAACTATCTCAACCAGACTGAATTTCTTCAGTCAAGCTGTCCTTGGTCATAATTTTCATTAGTTGCCTCACACTTTCCAGACTTTATTAAAAGGTAGGCCTCACGCCTAATCTAAAAATAATAATGCTATAAAATATTATCGAATAAAACTGACACTATCGTCTATTGGCATTTTTAATGGGTTACAACTCTAATAGGATGTTATATTTTTTTCTACACAAAATTCCAATACAATAGTAAGGTGCGATTCTGTCTTACAAATTGAAAAATGCACAGAGGAACGTATTTCAATCTTTGTTATTTATTTATTGTTATTTATTTATTTATAATTTCTACAAAGTAGCACTGATTGGGAGAGAAAAATTAATAATTTCTTCACTCATTTTTATCTAATCCTTCATCAGCCTTGCCCTTACTCCTTAATCCATCTTTCTCCCCGTATTCTATTCCTTCCACTTCTCCGTCATTTTCTCTTCAATTTCTCTCAAGCTATTTCTGTTGCAACTCGTGGCATTCTGTGTTGAAGCCTGCCTGATAAATTTGCATCTGTCAGTGACTATTTTTCACGTGAGAAGTCGGCTTTGTTTTCAATTCGTTTGAAAGGTCTTCTCCCCTTACCACTCCCTCTCTTGTCTCTCTCACTCTTTCTCATTATCACTCACTTCTCCCCTGTTTACTTGTAAGAGCGAAATCATTCAAGACGAACTCCTGCCTGCAGCTCTATATATGCTCTATCTCTATTTTTGTGAGTGAGTAATTTTCTCGCCAACTTAAAAGTGAAGGTGTGTTTTCAACTGAAGTAAGCAGTCAATCAATTCAGTTTCTGTTGCTGATGAGAAAAAGGATTCCAAACGAACGATGAAGAAAAGAAGAAGAACGAAAGAAGAAAGAAAACATTCGTAATTTGTAAGAAGAAGAAAAAGAAGAAGATGAAGAAGAGGAAGAAGAAGAAGAAGAAGAAGAGAGAAGAATGAGGAGAAGAAGAAGAAAAAAGAAGGAGTAGGAGGAGTAGGAGGAGGAGGAGTGGGAGTAGGAGATTAAGGAGGAGAAGGAGGTGAAGAAAGAGATCCAGGAGAAGATATTAAGAGGAGGGAATGCACAAGTAGGAGGAGGGGAAGGTGGAGCAGAATGAGTGAAGGAAGAGGAGTAGGATAAAGTAGGAGGTATAATGAGAAAGGATGAAGAGCATAAAAGGAGGAGGACGGAAAAACTTAGAAGAAGGCTACAGGGAGAGAGGAGGATTAGAATTACGAGGCGATGAGGAGGAGGTAAGAGTTAATCAGAAGTGCTGGTGAGAAGGGGAGAAGGAGGAGGAAGAGAAGTAGTAGGGAATTGATGAGGAGAAGAAGTGGAAAGAGGAATCGATGAGAAGCAGCTCAATAAGGACAGGAGGATGGAGATGAAGAAGAAGATGAATTATGAAAGAAGATAGGATATAGAGAAGTAAGAAGAGGAAAGGGAAGAGGAGAAAAAGGGTGGCAGGAGGTGGAGAAACTGGTGAATTTGGATTGGACAGTAGAGAATGAGAAGGAGATGAATGAGGTTAAGGGAGAAATCATATTTTTGGACTCAGGGAACCTTGAAACGTATAGAAAACCTGGGGTCCTCAATTTTTTCGGAAAGCAATACTTTCCTTACCTATGGTAATAGGGCAAGGAAAGTAAAATAAGAGTAGGCAGAGCAGTTAACAGAGAGAAAAAAAGAATCAGAAGGAGGTGAAGTTGGATGAGGTTGAGGAGGAAAAGAGACAATGATGGGAAGAGGAGTAAAAGCTGATATGAGAGAAGGAGGAAACGAAGGAAGAGAATATGAAGAATAAGAAGGAGAAGAAGAGGGAGAGGAAGAATACAGGGAAAGGAGGAATAGAATGAGAAGGAGGATTGGTTGTGGAAAGATGAGATGAAGAAAATTAATTAGCAGAAGGTGGTGAGAATAGAGGGGGTGGAGAAGAGGGAAAGGAAGAGAAGAGGGAGAGGAAGAATACAGGGAAAGGAGGAATAGAATGAGAAGGAGGATTGGTTGTGGAAAGATGAGATGAAGAAAATTAATTAGCAGAAGGTGGAGAGAATAGAGGGGGTGGTGAAGAGGGAAAGGAAGAATAGAGGAATAGAAGGAATAGATGAAAAGGAGGAATTGGATTAGTTATGAGAAGAGGAGATAAATAAAGATAATGAGGAGAAGATAGAGAGAAAGGGGGATAAGAAGATAGCAGTGAAGGATTTGATGGATGGGAAGGGGAGAGGAGAAGTAAGACGAGGAGGAAGAGGTGGAGGAGGAGGATGAAGAGTGACAGAAGGGTAACCGAAGGTAGAAACAAGGTTCAGTAGAAATAGAAAGAGTTCACTAATGCAGCAACAGCTTCTGAAATATCGCTACACCGCTAATACGCTCTACTCAAGTCCTGGGTGGTCGCTCAAACCGAACCTCTGAAAAACAATTCCAGACCTATTATTGTTTTCACCGTGTGATTTATTGCGCTACAATTTTTCGAAAAGTGTTGCCAA
This sequence comes from Nilaparvata lugens, assembly GCF_014356525.2. Lineage (NCBI taxonomy): Eukaryota > Metazoa > Arthropoda > Insecta > Hemiptera > Delphacidae > Nilaparvata > Nilaparvata lugens. The sequence goes on from NW_024090902.1 coordinate 17,438, forward strand.
ACCTGAATCAGTTGAACAGTTGGCGTCGGCTCTAATTAGAGACGTTACAAATTGCCCGCGTCAAAGGTTCACGAATTCCTTTGTGAATAATTGTAAATAATATAATGGACCAGTCGTCGGTTGAGTGGGGATTTGGCTGTAAGATGAGATTGCATTGCTCATTTGAATGAGGCTAAGGAGAAAGTATTGAAAGGCTGAACCGAACAAGGTGATGAATGTAAACCAGTTGAGAAAATACATTGATTTCTTACCTTACCTCTTTCCCTATATTAGAGAGAGAAACATGAAAAACAATACAAGATTATTATTTGTTCAAAAATAATACAGAGAATTAAATGTGATCTGATAATAAACACTTGATTCAAGTGTTTGGTAAGGAAATTAGACAAAATTAACAGTGAATGAAATATACCCTATTTTCTGGATTATTTCAATGAATCGAAATTCGGGGTAGGAAAAGTTTTGGTTTGTGCCTGTTAGTCCTCCCCCAAATTATTTTACATAATGATTTTGTATCATTGAATCATTCATAATTATTCAATATCAATGTCAATTCAATATAATTGAATTGAATTATAAACAATAATTTGTCAGTTAGTATACTACTGCAAAATACCAATTTGAACTTTGAAATCTTAATAAAAGAAGTAGAATCTTAAGGTGCTTACAGATATACGCGCCGCGAGCATGAGCAATTCACTTTTAATCAGCTGATGCCAAGCTTTTTATATCTGTATCTTATACCGTTTCTGTAAAAATACAGATATAGTCAGCTGAATAAAGGTGAATTGCTCATGTTCGCGGCGCGTATATCTGTACGCACCTCTAAATAAAATAATGTGTTGCCATGTTATGCTAAATTTCTACTTTCTCATGAAACCCCATATTATATAGACAACTGGACCTCACTATATAGTTTGAGCTTGAAAAAAGTTTCTAAATGAATCTAGGAGTGTTTATTCAAAAAAGTTTCCAACAATCGATGTAACCCTATTAAAATACTTTACTATATGATATATAATATTATATATCAAAGTTGATAACAGTTATAAAATTCCAACGTTAGTAGACTGTCTACTTACATTGATAAAAACCTACTTGTTCATGAAATACGGTGTTAAAACAATAAGTTCCCTCAACTAAAAAAGAATCGACTCGCAATCATATAAAAAAACATTGGGACGCAGAATATCAACAGGTTTTAATTAAAGTAACAGTAAACATTTCAAGAGCAAAGCCACAGACTGTGAAGAGGTCTGAGGTCTGAATGCCTTTTTCTAATGACACTGACACTTTCCGTGGCAGGTTTTTAAATTGTGAGTTCCAGGGGTTGCCGTTCCCCCCAAACATCTGCCCCATTAACGAAGGGGGGACAGGGGAGGAACCCTCAGAAGAGTGGTTTCAAAATAGGGGTAGTGGGTCGCTTCTGGTAAAGGGGGAAAACAGCCCGGTTTCAAGTGGTAACTCTCTCTCCCTTTTCCCTGACTTTGTGGAAGATGAGGTATCTCTCTCTTCACCATAGGCCTACTCTATGGTAAAAGAGGTAGCTCTCTCTATTTTCTCCATCTCTGTGGAAGATGAGGTAGCACTACCTCTTTTCCCCTTGCTCTATGGTAAAACAGTTATCTCCCTCTTTCCTTACTACTCTGTGGAAGATGAGGTATCTCTCTCTCTCTTTACCATTGGCCTACTCTATGGTAAAAGAGGTAGCTCCCTCTCTTTTCTCTATCTCTGTGAAGATGAGGTAGCACTACCTCTTTCTCCCTTGCTCTATGGTAAAAGAGGTATAGTGAGGTCCATGTTATAATGGCAGTGGAGAAAGATAGGAGAAAAAAGTTGCCGAACCTCTGTCTTGTCAATGCCTTCTATAGACGGTAGCTGATACAGGTTTATTGATTTAATATAAACTGACCATTCTTGTTTAAAATAATAAATTATATTTTATTACTAGCAGGTAACCCGTGCTACACAAGGGACTATTTGAAGAAGAACCATACTCGGTTAGTTAAGAATCTGTATGCAAAATTTCAAGTATATCAGTCCAGTAGTTTAGACGTGGTGATGGGTCAAACCAAAATTTTCGTATCCCGTACATGTATAATCCAGTTCTTTCCTTTATTATAGTATAGATAACTTCTTAAACTTGGTGCTGACCTAATAGGGTGACAGAACTTAAATCTTGTTCAGAAACCTTCCTCAATTTAATGCCAACCTGACAAAATTGGACTGGTTATTGTTTTCGTTACCAATTTTAACCATCTGGTCAAAGAGAGGTAGTCTCTCTAGATTAGAGTTTTTTAAATGGTTTGTAAATTTCAATTATAATATATTCAAGTCTCTCAAATGAGATTTGAACATCAATTCTGGAAAATGTAGAAGGAAAATTGAAATTCGGGCTTCGAGGTGCACGAGATTGGTATTTTTAGAATCTATGTGCAAAATTTGGAAATCTAAATCATTCCCGTTTTTCCGGTATGCAATCCACAAGTTGACATTTTTTTATGCAAACAAAAATTCTCTCTTTATATAGAAGAAGAAGCAATAAATTATATTTTTAAATAATTCCCTTATGAATTTATATAATTAATAAGATGAGATATTTTGTTAATTAATTATTAATTCTACATTGTTGAAAGACAAAGCGAGAAGAGATAGCGCTATCCGCTTTGTTGAATGAAAGACAAGGATAGCAATACCATTGCTAATCAAACACTGCCATTATAACGTGGACCTCACTATAGCTCCCTCTCTTTTCTTCTTCACTGTGGAAGATGAGGTAGCACCCCTGCCCACCTACTCTATGATAGAATGAGTAGCTCCCCCTTTCTCCCTTACTCTTCTGTGGCAGATGAGGAAAGGTTTCCTCTCTTTCTCCTACCCTATAGGTTGAGGGAAATCAGGGAATTTCATCCCTTGGGTCCGAAATGTCAATAGCTATGTGTTCCCCCTGATGGACACGATTTACCCTCTACCCCTCTCCACCCTCAAACACCCCTCAAAACCTTCAACAACCCTCTTTATCAATCACTAATGTTTGTACAGTGAGAACCACATCAACCTGTCAGCGTTCCTAGTAGATAACCTAAATGCTTCCTCATTCAACCAATACTGACAATCATGAAGTGAAACCCACTACACAAATATTCATTTAAACTGTCAGTATTCCTCGTAGATAACCTGAACACTCCCCATTTAACAAATGCTGACAGTTTGAAGTGAATCTCACTGAACAAAATTTACTTCAACTGTCAGTATTCCTCATTGCATAACATCAATGCTTCTCATTTATCTAATGCTGACAGTTAAAGTGAAATCTTACTATGGAGGATCAGGTTACCTGAGGGAAGTTGGCTCAGACAAACACGTTGAATGGTTTCAAATCACCCCCTTCACTCTTCTACTCCTTCTTCTTCTTCTTCTCTTCTTCTTCTTCTTCTCTTCTTCTTCTTCTTCTTCTTTCTTCTTCTTCTTCTTCTTTTCTTCTTCTTCTTCTTCTTTCTTCTTCTTCTTCTTCTTCTTCTTCATCGCCCCCTTCCCACAATTAAGGTTTCCCTCAACATCAATTTGGGAGTGTTTAATTGTGTGTGTGTGTGTGTGTAGTAGCAGCCACCATATATGTGTGTGTGGGTGGATAGCAACGTGTGAGAAGGTGGGTGGTTGGAAATTGGCTTACGATTTGTCTTTCCTGTTTATACGTGTTTCCCGTTCACAGTTGTCGGTTTCAATCTAGTGTGTTGAGAGCTTCCGAATAATTGTAGCCTACTTTCGTTGAAAGGTAGTGCGAATAGGTTCTTTTTTTATCTACTCATTCATTCAATCAATTAAAATACTATTTGATTCGATACAATTAATTATATCGGAACTCGATACAATCAGAAGAAAGTTGAGAGTAAATTAGCTATTCAGCAGGTATTGGTGGTGTTTAGATTCGGTATGGACCAATCAGAAGCGAGTAGGCGGAGCTGAAAAGTTGACCCAACATGTGCTGCCATCTACTGGCTGAATTTCAAGTGTTTTGCCCAATCAGGAGAGAGTTGAGAGTAAATTGGCTATCCAATAGGTATTGGTAGTGTTTAGATTTCGGTATTGACCAATCAGAAGCGAGTAGGCGGAGCTGAAAAGTTGACCCAACATGTGCTGCCGTCTACTGGCTGAATTTCGAGTTTGTTGCCCAATCAGGAGAGAGTTGAGAGTAAATTGGCTATCCAATAGGTATTGGTAGTGTTTAGATTTCGGTATTGACCAATCAGAAGCGAGTAGGCGGAGCTGAAAAGTTGACCCAACATGTGCTGCCGTCTACTGGCTGAATTTCGAGTTTGTTGCCCAATCAGGAGAGAGTTGAGAGTAAATTAGCTATTCAACAGGTATTGGTAGTGTTTAGATTTCGGTATGGTGCTGTCGAGAGGTAATTTGTCAAAATTGACTGTGGTCATGAGTCTTGTTTTCTATTGGCTGCTCGCTCACCACAGATATTGTTGCAAGAATAAAATACTCTCCAATACCATTTACATTGAAGACTTGTTAATGATGAACATATCTTATTTCAAAATATTTTTCAACATATAATTTCTCATTCTTCAAAGTATTCACTGATAAAGTTTTCAAAGTATTTATTCAATTTGAAGGCCGGTTCCATGTTTGATTATCAAATTCAACCGTGATTAACTTCTGATTCAAGACATCAGAGCTTCTCTCATTGGCTATTGAAATTATGGCATTTTAAGGTGCGTACAGGTATACGCGCCGCGAACATGAGCAATTCACTTTTAATCAGGTGACTATATCTGTATTTTTACAGAAACGGTAAGATACAGATATAAAAAGCTTGGAATCAGCTGATTAAAAGTGAATTTCTCATCTTCGCGGCGCGTACGCACCTTAAGAGTGAATGAATGCTTGGTTGAATTTGATAGGAGAAAGTTGATGGAAATTTAAGCTTTTCACGATTCATTGAACTGATTCAATAAGCTATCAAATGTGAAATATATTATCTTCTAAGAATGTTATGAGAAGTTTATAATCAATGCTTAAAATGATTATGCAGGGAATTAAGTTTTAAAAATTATAGAAAAATGAATTTTCTATTCAAATACAAACGACCAATCAAATAAATGAAATGGACATGATATTCAAACTCCAACTCGGTATCCAAATTCGAAACTCAGTCAGTAGATGGCAGCACATGTTGGGTCAATTTTTAACTCCGCCTTCTGTCTCCTGATTGGTCGAAAGTTCGAATTGTATGTAATACTGAACCATGCCGATAGATAGCATCATTTTCTGCATGATGAATTCGCATGATAGACGGGTTGTCGATCACTTCTCGAATTCATGGGAAGTTTTTGGAAAAATGAGAAATCAAGCTTTTCTTATTCGTTTAGAAGTTCAATAGATTATTCATTCCTACAGAGTCGATATTCAATAGTCAGATGATTTCATCATTTATAGAATTTCTCCTTCTTTGTTTGATGACACCGGGTATTTATCGTATCACTGGGCCGTTTGCACAGTCAAAGCTTAAACTGAATTTAACCAGCTGGTAACTTAAAATCAAAATTGATCACATTATAAAGAACGAAACTTGATATGAATTTAATCCAGTTTAAAATGAAATTTAGTTTAAACTGTAACTGTGCAAACGGCACAGCTTTATAAGAGTAACTTAAAAACTAAGTTCAATCTAGTTTGTTATGGAATTCTGGTATGCTAAAGCTTCTATTAGGTCTTCTTGTACGTATTCACAAATTTAACCTGTTCAACAATAATTCATTATTAACGATATCATGGTCTTCCAATTCTACTTGTAATCAACCTATGTCACAAATAGAATGTAAAACAGCGGGAAATTTTTCTTTATTTTTCTTCCAATTCTACTTTCAACCTACCAATGTCACAAATAGAATATAAAACAGCGGGAAATTTTTCTTCATTTTTTTCCAATTCTACTTTCAACCTACCAATGTCCCAAATAGAATGTAAAACAGCGGGAAATGGAAGCGGGGAATTTTTCTTTATTTTTCTCCAATTCTACTTTCAACCTACCAATGTCACAAATATAATGTAAAGGTGCGTACAGATATACGCGCCGCAAACATGAGCAATTAACTTTCAATCAGCTGACTATATCTGTATTTTTACAGAAACGATATAATACAGATATAAAAAGCTTGGCATCAGCTTATTAAAAGTGAATTGCTCATGTTCGCGGCGCGTGTATCTGTACGCACCTTTAAACAGCGGGAAATAAAGCGGGAAATTTTTCTTTATTTTTTCCAAGGTCAAACAAGAATGAAAGAAGAAGCAGACAGGTTTATTGGCAGTTAGGTTGTCACATGCCTTCACTCCTGTACTTACTGCTCGAGGTTATCATAGAATTCCTCAATAATTTAATCTCCCTTTTCCACAGTTGGGACATAGACTTGAATGAAGTTGAGAGTTCCAATGTCTAAGTTCAATTGAA
>NW_024090903.1:0-23115 GCF_014356525.2 Nilaparvata lugens
AAACAATTTTAGGACTTATACAGGATATTACCAAAAAATAATTAAATATTATGCAAAGATAGCAAAGCCACTCACCACCGTTTTAGGTAAGGAAAACCCACTCAATCCACACGATAAGGACTTCCAAGCAGCATTTGAGAAATTGAAACTTATGTTACAAAATGGACCTATACTACAATTGCCTGATTTTTCTCGTCAGTTCATACTCACATGTGACGCGAGCAACTTTGCATGGGAACTGTTCTTTCTCAAATATTTGATGGGAAGGACCTACCAATCGCGTTTGTATACCGTACTCTAAATAAACATGAAGTAAACTTAACAACTATGGAGAAGGAACTACTAGCAATCGTTTATGCCTGCAAACACTTTCGCCCTTACCTGTATTGAAGGTAATTCTTAATTCAAACGGACCACAAACCCTTACAGTGGTTACACAATATCAAGGAACCCAATTCGAAACTAATTAGATGGAAACTCTATTTAGAAGAATTTGATTTCGACATCAAATACGTGAAAGACTGGACGAATTTCGTGGCCGACAGCTTGTCTCGCATTCCAAGTCACCCTGTGAACATGATCAACCCCGAACCAAATGATGATCTAGAGGATCTCAGTCAAGTTGTTTTGGACGAGTTTCTTCGTGAATGTGGAAATGGAAATCATATGATACTAATAATGACGATGCCGCAAGTATTGGTGTAACTCACTTTCAGGATAGTTCGAATAGTCAAGTTGCAATAATGGAAGAAGACAAAATCATGAATGTAGAACATAATCAGTTGATATTAGAAAGAGGTACCTAACGATCCCCCGAAAATTCAGAAAATTTTTGACAAAACAAGATTGACTTTTTACATACGGTACTTGACCCGTTTGATAATGATGAAATCAAGAACAAATGCCTAGAATATCTTTTACCGAACACAACATACGGTAGCCTATATATTGTTACAAGAAAGGCGCTCTAGAGCTTGATTATGAAGTGATGTATACAAGTTTTCTTAATATCATAACAGACTCGTTTCAAACAGTCAAACTGAAACGCTACAAGAAAATCAATCTCGATATTACTGATGGAGAAGAACTGCAGGACATTGTCGCCAACTACCACCGCGGTAAAACGTGCCATCGAGGAATCAATGAAAGTTACAATCACATTCGGAAAACCTACTACTGGCCATCAATGTTTCGCGATATAACAGCCTATATATGTTAAGTAAACAGCCTTTATAGTTAAGTAAAATATGATAGTAACCCAGTGCACGTGGAAAATAAAGTTGCTCCCACACCACACAAACCTTTCGAAAAATTGCAGATAGACACTTTCCAGTACGATAAGATCAAATTTCTTACGATAATAGATTGCTTTTCTAAACGGTTAGCGGCGTACCCCTAGGAAAGTTTGAATCAAATCGAGATTCAAAAAGTCCTTTTCGACTACCTTTCATCTTTTCCAACCCCACATATAGTGCAAATGGATAATGGACGAGAATGCAATAATAACAGCCTACGAGAATTTTTCAAATTGTATGACATTGAACCATACACTATGTGACGCCTGGCCACCCTGATTCGCAAGGACTTCTAGAACGAGCGCATTCCACCTTCATCGAACTTCTCTACGCTCTTCAATTGCAAAACAAGAATAGGACAACACTTGAAAACATGAAATTAGCCCTGATAGCATTCAACAACACGCTTACTTCCAATCTAAAACTAACACCCATGGAGATTACATATGGAGTTTCGAAGAATCCATATATGATGAATGATTTGGCTAATACGTTAGTGACAGAGGAACGAACGAATGATTATCTGGATAAGCTGAAAACAATTCACAATTTCGTTAATGAAAAATAATAACTGAGAAGGAGACCAGAACAACAAGAGTAGACCAAGACCGTGAAAAAGAGATTGAAATTCCGGATGAATCGTACATCAAGTCAAGACGACGTTCAATAAGAAGAATACCGTAAACCGAAATATTTCAAGGTGAAATATGATAAGAACACCAGTCTAGCGACAAATTCAAGAGTGATCCAGAAACGCCCCTTCAAGATTTATCCAAATCGCATTAAGCGACCACTTAAAGTGAACAAAACTAATGATAATTCTGTTTCAGATGAACGAACACCTCCACCGAAGGCGAAACAACCCAAAGATCCGCCACAAGACAAGTCTAAAACTGGGAGATTTCGCCCTCCTGATTTTCAGCCTGGCAGCCCTCAACCTGCCCCAGTAGACGCATTCAAGACGACTGACCTCTTGTCACAATCAGCAGGAGTCTTACCCATCCGAATCCAGGATGCTTTCATCATCAACGGAACCTACACTTACGTGCACAACATCAACATTACAGCTTTACAAAATGAACTTTCTAATCTTAGGAATTCAATACAATTGTCAAGTTGTCAAATAGAAAAGAAACCCATAAAACGAAAATTAAATTACTCCAATTACATCTCGATCAAGTTACTATGAAATTCGATCATATTTTGTTAAATAAATTTCGAATAAAAAGAGGTCTAAATGGATTAGGTTCCGCTATTTCTTGGTTAACAGGAAATATGGATGCTGACGATAAAGCTAAATATGATGAAATTTTTACAAAAGTGCATTCCAACGAAATTAGTAGTTTAGAACATGATCTTAAGAATCAAGTTTCAATAAAAAATCTAATTAGTCGCTTCAATAACAATGGAATTGATGTAATCCACGCTAATAATTTGAAACTTAACAATTATTTTAATCTGTCAACAGTAAATTTGATTCTGTAGAGCTGAATGAACAGCATCATATTTTGTTTGACACGCTAACAATAATTCACAATAAAATAGATGATATAGAAACTAGTTTGGAATTTTGTAAACTTAACATAATTCATTCAAGTATCCTCACTCTTGACGAGATGGCGCGTGTCATCAGAGCTATTAAATAACAATTGATATCCGATGAGCCTAAAGTGCTATGGGAATTAGGAAGTGTTCATTGTTCTATTCATAATGATCTTATTTCTTATTTTATTGAATAATTGCCACTTGAATTTAATTTGAACGAACACGTTTATGCTGTCTTATGCTGTAAAAACGAACAATGAAATAATTACGATACATGTTAATCCATCATTAGTTAGAGGTCATGAATTATATCAAGGCGATTGCCAGTTATTAAATAATTATTATTATTACACTTTTTTCATGTATTTGAACACGACATGCAGTGAATTATTAAGTAAATAATTATTAAAATAATTGACTGCATATCGTGTTCAAATACATAAAAAGTGTGTTAATACAAAGCAGCTCGGGATGGATCAAGAAACCATCACCTTTTATTATTATTGTAGAAATACCACACAAGTTGTTAACAAGTGTGTAGAAGAATTGGTTAGTGATAAGAAATTGAATAGCTGTAGGACTCTAGTAATCAAAGGGTATAGTTCTTTTATTAAATATATTCCGATTATAAACCAATATTTAATGTTCAACATCAGCAAGTTTTCAATTGTTCACGGCTCAAGAAATATTGTAACATATCCAAAATCTACACAACTATTAGCCCTTGAAAAAGATGAAGCATTATTAAATTTTAGTAAACCTTATAAATTTTGGGAAAGTAATGTTCTATATCCTACTGAAGTACCGACATAAGAGAATAAAATAATCACTAATTTTACTTTTGACGAAATACATAGAGCAAATACTTATTTAGAGCCATTAATGATTCTTGAAGATTTTGTAGTTAGTAGCAACTTATCAGAATATGTAGGCTCGTTATATATTAATGGTGTGCTTAGAACTTACTTATTATTCATTCTCATATGTATTCAATAACAATCTTGTGATTTCAGACAAGAAATCAGATACTCTTCAATTTCACGTAGAAAATTCTAAAATATTTCTCACATCTCAGCTACCCTTATGAAGGTGAGGACACCTTCATCTTAAGGGGGGAGGAGTTATATATACATAAGACAATAGAATTAGGAACAGTAGAGTTAGCACTTTGTACTAGTATTTGAACTTCTTTAAGATTATATCTCGTGTCATTCCTTTACCAATAGTCATGTTGCCATTATGTACGTGTTTTATTCGTTAAATAAATCTTTTTAAAAAGTGAGTTGTGCGTTCGTTGATCTTATCTTATGACACTTTATTGCAACTGTCCTAACTCTACTCGTATGTTGTGTTTTCAAGGGTCAACTTTCCACCCCATACAAGACTATAGGTACTGTTAAAACTATTCTCCATCTTCAAACAATCTCTTTTATGATTTTTGATTTTTTTGTCATGTTCTCTGCGCGGTAGTCATTAGTTTGTATCTTTGCTGCTGGAGCGCTAGTGGTCCACTGCCGACCTGATACTGGGCATTTTCTCTGCATATTTTACTTATCTTTGTTTTAGTTTTTGGATATGTTCTGAAGCCTTTGTCATTTTATTATTGTATTTGTCAATTTGTTGTTCGGCTTCCAGATATTTTTTGCATCCTTTTAAACATCAATTTTATTTGTGATTTCTTGATCGAGGTAGCACTTGCTTGCTACCCACTTCCTTCACTGCTCATAGTTTGTCTGTCTAGCATCAACTTTGTGCGTGTCTCCAATTATTCTGCTTTATTTGTGAAAATAGTTTTCACCTCACCCTGTTTGCTTGTTTTATTTTTTGGAGACATTTCATCGGTTCTTTGGAGCCATCAACCTTAAGATTCAGACAATTAGTTTGTTTGTTATTTCAATTATAACTTTTCAACATGTTCGTGAACTCTTGAGTGTGTGTGTACACTTCCTTGTACAATTTGTAAGTTACAACTTGAACTCTCATCTTTCGTGGAAATAGTTTTCAGCTCACCCTGTTTGCTTGTTTTATTTGTTGGAGACATTTCATTGGTTCTTTGGAGCAATCAACCTTAAAATTCGAACAATTAGTTCGTTTGTTATTTCAATTTTAACTTTTCAACGTGTTCGGGAACTCTTGCATGTGTGTGTGTGAGTTTCCTTGTACAATTTGTAAGTTACAACTTGAATTCTCATCTTTCATGAAAATAGTTTTCACCTTGCCCTGTTTGTTTATTTCAATTGTTGGATAATCTCGACTGGTTCTGTGGAACTATTATTAGTTTTTCAAGATTTGAACACTTGTTTCAGTTTCACATATTTTCATTTCCACTATGGCATTCTCAAAATGGCTGCTTGTGTGCATCACCACGTCTTTCTACAAGTTTAAATTTGTTTTACATATTGCAGACTCTTGTTTTACATTGAGTGTTAACCTTGTTAGTGATTCTTTATTTGCAACTTTGGGACTGAAAGTTTACCAATCATTCATTCTATTGATAATTATTGTGATATATTGCCAATCTCACTGATTAATGTGACTCTCAATTATTGTGAATTGCATTTTACAAGTATTGCAACTGATATTTCCAAAACTTGGGAAATATTTCCTTTGAAACTGCCGTGCTACCAATCTCTCCTAAATAGGTTGGATAGCATTTCACACCTATTAACCTACAGGAAGTTATCGGCTCCAAAGTGGTAGATTCTTGATAAACTATGAATGGATCTATTGCCAATGAATGAGAAATCCAGTTTTCAGAGCAAACCAACTTATAATCTTCAGAAGAATTTTGGCAATATACAACACAAATCCACAATACAATACCTTACACACTTAAACATCCTAGCATCATTACAAGCTAAAATACTTATCCAGTTTATATAGTTGAAAACAATGGCTATAGGCTTGTATACACACAAAACAATTTTATACAAAATTGGAACACCATAAAACTGTTCAAAACTCAATTTAAAACATTAAAATTTCAATTAAACAGAAAAATATTCAGAGAGCACAAAATTGGAACACATAGCCAGCCATCATTTTTAGAGAAGAACAAGCACAAAAGTACAGAGCAAAGGCCACACCTCAAAATCAGTGTCAACGTTATGGACACGTCATTGATATTAAATTCCAAAAAATTATAAATTACAAGTTTAGAATTTACATTTTACATTTGTTCTGAATAAAACTTTATTTTGAAACTGTTATTTTAAATTTATATATCATCTATATTTAAATAATCTATTAATTCTGTTTCTCTGTTTCAGTGATACCATGGAATGCAACACAATTATTTACGATAAATTCTCAGTTAAAAAGTTGTCCGTATATCGATTACTCTGATATTTACTATCAAGTTTTATAGATCTCGAATTGAAGATTCGATTTTAATCGAGAAAAAATGTAATATTACAAATACCCCCTCTAGACATAAAAATTTTACTGTTTGAAAATTTAAAGAAAAAATTACATTGAAACAAATGGGAATTGTTGAAATTAAATTCGAGAACAGTAACAATTTTTCTATAAAAACATTAATGTCATCCTATAATATTGAAAATTATTATAAAAATTCATCAATAGCATTTGTTATATGTTTCCAAACAATATTTCAAAGTATAGAATATCAAAATTACTTTTGATTTAGCTTTATAATTTAAGGAAAATATCTCAACAGAAAGTTGAATATATATAAAAGAATAGTTTTTTGAAATTGCACATAAATTTAATAGATAGAAAAATTCAATTTTTTATTGTATGAAAATTTAGTATGTTGAACAAAAAAAAATTTTTTTTTTAATGAATTGACGAATTGTTACATTTAATTTTCACATAAAATTTCAATAAATCAAAAAATGTTCATTCCTTTCACTATTGATGCGGTTGATTTTATCGATGCAAATTTTGGAAAACAGTCCATTAAGGCACTCAGTATGAATTTCAGTTAAGTGTGACTCCAGTGTGATGACATCAGTGTTGGGCTGATCTGGATGCACGTAGTGTTGGACTGATACTTGTAGTCGACTGATGCGTACCAAACTCGATACAGGTGACATCTCAGTTAGCATTGCCTCATGCTTGTAGTAGAAGGCTGCATACCAAACTCAATACAGGTGACATCTCAGTTAGCATTGCCTCATGTTTGTAGTGGATGGCTGCATACCAAACTCGATACAGAGTCACATAAATTTTGTATCATATAATTATACAATGTACATTTCAGGCTTGAAATGACAATGTAATTTTTTTTTGGAAAAGAGATAGACGCTGCATACAGGATTAACTTAGGTGAGGATTAATTTAGGTAAGGTTTGGTTTTTTTGATATTTTCAGCTTTCAAGGTTTAGAGTTCTGCATACAGGAATAATTTAGAAGAGGATTTTTTGAATCAATTCTTTCATGATACTGTGACTGTTATTCTGAATTCAAAGTTTTGAATGTGAACATGGATGGCAATTACCTCCAGGTAATGTGGTAGTGTTGAAGTTTGAGTTACATGGTCAGCAATAGGCGTTGGCATTGTCATTGGCGTATGCATTGGTGTTGGCATTGGTGTTGGCATTGTCGTAGGCATTGGCATCAACATTGGTGCAGGCATTGGCATCGGCGCAGGCATTGGCGTAGACATCAACATAGATATTGGCATTGGCATCGGCACAGGCATCAGCATAGACATCAACGTAGATATTGGCGTTGGCATTGGTGTAGACATCAGAGCAGATATTGGTGTTGATATTGGCATAGGCATCAGCGTAGATATTGGCGTAGTTATTGGTGTAGATATTGGCGTAGATATTGGCATTGGCATTGGCATCGACATTGGCACAGGCATTGGCGTAGACATCTGTGTAGTTATTGGCATTGACATTGGTGCAGGCATTGGTTCCGATATTGGCGTAGATATTGGCATAGTTATTGGTGTAGATATTGGCGTTGATAGTCAATTAATGAGTCACACTAGTTCGAATATCACCCAAATGTTCTTAACACTCTTCATGACATTCACTTGTTGCTGATTTCGAGATTCACATAATAATCATTTCGATGTTAATGTCCATGCTGTACCTGTTATCTTAAAATGCCTGTTAACTAAAAAGAAAATTTTGATTAGGCTACCAATACAATCTAGTACACATGAAAATTAATTACAAGTATATAATCAATATAAAAATGAAATTTGTTAACATCTTATTATACAGTTAGCAATACATAAATTGTGAAATTTGGAGACATCAATTACAAAATTTTAATAAAAAAAATAATTTCATTTCCATTTATTCACTGTTCAAATATTTTATGAAAAGCAAATTATTCAATACTATTAATAATCGTTTGTTGGATACTATAGTTTATTTCGACTTTTCAATGTTCTAAACACAAACTACATTTCATGACAAAACTTTACTATCAATCATTAAACAAGAAATCATTCAAAACATCAATAATATTTTGCTTCAAAGGCAATCAATATTCATAAGTAATCATCTGCATCTATGGCAATCAACATTATTAATCATTATTTTGCATCTATGGCAATCAGCATAAGTAATCAACACAAAAAATATTATCTCATTACTGCCTCTCTAAGTCATAACCTCTGTTATTCCTTCTTTAGGCAATAATGGGTTTCCATCCAAAAAAACAATCACATACCAGCAAAATTCTAATCAACAAACCCCACTAAAAATTCTACATATACACTCCAGCATCCATTTCAAACGATAATCAATCATATCAAAATTTATAGAACAAACAGTTTTTAAAATTTAGAAAAAGTCATCAATTACAAAAACTTTAGAGAAATTTTAACCTGTAACTCATTTCAATTAATAATATGACAAGACGTTTTTATTTAATGAAATCATTATTCAAGTTAACTTTCATTTATATTGTACATCTCATATATATGGCGACACAATTCATTAATACTTTCAAATTTTGAAGTTTTAGTATTATAACAAAAGAATTTATACATAAGATTGAATTTCAGCATGTTCTAAATTGAACCGTTTATTTTTTAAATAATTTCAGAATTTGAAGACTGTATAATAAGTACAAACATTTCAAGATTACAATACAAAGATGATCAAGATGGATAATGGGTAAATAAGTTCCCTAAAAAATACAAATAAGAGAAAAAGAAAAATTGGGTAAATAAATTCCATAAATAATACAAGGAAGAGAAAGATTAATTAGAGCCTATCCTACATGTCAGTTCTAAACTTTCATAAGGAAGTATATTTAATAAAATATACTACTATGGAATTTTGTAGATTCCAAGTATGACTCTAATTTGTTATTACTGTGAGCTATCACTCCCACAAAAACAACTGGTGAAGGAAAAAAAATATTTTGACTATTGTGACTGGGTGGAGAGTTCCTAGATGTCTGTAAGGCAATGTGATAGCAGACTCTAGTATTGGACCACAAAAACAAAAGTATGCAAAAGTTTTTACAAACATTTGATGTTGCAGTCTTAAGGTTTTTATATCGCAAACAAGTAGGTCAGATAATCGAGTCCAGCCATATGTGGTTCACGCCCACACCTCTAAAAGAATCACACCTACTTGTCTACCAAAAATCCAAAGTATTGGACAGCAAAAAAAAAAAATATAAAAAGCAAAATGGGTTAAAAGCCCAGAAGAAAACTATAACCTAATTACATATGGCTTATGGCATGATATGCAATGAAAGATGAGAAAATGGGACATAATTTGCTCTAAAAAACCTAGTTACCTAATATGATACCTGACAAAAAATAGACATAATTAAAATATGTAATATATGATGAAAAAATATACCGCAAGCAAACAACTATTTACACTACAATAGATAGATTTTAGAAAAGTTAGGTTTTATCAACAATTTAAAGATTAGGAAAATAAGCTAATATTTTAACTTTCAAAATTATTTCAGAAAAAAAATACAAATTTAAATGACTATGGACAAGATTGGTTAAGATATGCATCATAGAAGAAATTTACTGAGCATTACACAAAGACAGGAAAGACTCGAAATTTGAACTGATTAAAGGGCCAAGAAAAATAGGCTACATGAAAGAAAAAAGACACAATTATGGACTCTTACCATACACTGCGTAGCGATTATGCTATTCTGAATCCCGGCATAACACAGGATTCCTAATCATTGTGTGCTTTCTGATGGTATTTCTTCATCATATATTGATTGACTCTCATAATTTTACCTGTACTTATCTCTTCAAGTTTGAAACACCCTTTATTGAGATCATCTCTTACTATGTAAGGTCCACAATATTTAGGACACAGCTTGGCAGAAAACTTCTTCAGCTTGCTCGACAAAATGTAATTTCGAATTACAACCAGATCATCAACCTTGAATTTATACTTGGGTTTATTATGCATATTCTGTTTGAATCTTCTGATGACACCTCTATTCTTTATTCTGTACAGTATTCGTTTGTTTCTGATACTTTCTTCTTCAAGTTCAAACTTATTTTCTACAGGATATTTGATATACTTAAAAACAAGATGTGCCAATTTATGATTCATCATAAGCTCCATGGGTATGTGACCAGTTGATTCATGAAAATTGTTGTTGATGACAAATTCAACCTTATCAATATACTTGTACCAAATATTATGCTTATTTACAGGAACGTAGGTTCTCAATATGCGATTTACCTCTTTCAATGGTCTTTCACTAAGATTTGCCTGGGGATGATAAACTGAAATGTAGTAATATTTTATACCTAATCTTTCCATAGATTCTTTCCACAATCTGCTTTGAAAGCAAGTACCATTAACTCTGATTATATATTCAAATTTACCAAATTCATTTACATATTTTTCAACAACTTTTACTAAATTATGAGCGTTAGCCTTAACTATAGGATACAACTTTGTAAACTTAGTAAAGCCATCATGAATAATACACATCCATTTGTATTTGCCACCTGGTAATTCTCCATAAACATCAATGAACACTTTGTGATGTTTTTTCTCAGAAATTATGGTATGCATTTCTAATAATTTCTTTTCATTTGATGTCTTTACAAGTTGACAATACTTACAGTATCTTATAGTTTTGGTAACAAGTCTGTAACAATCTTTTATGTAAAAAGTTTCTTCAATAAATTTGCATGTTTTTGATATACCTACATGACCTAATCAATTCTTCATACAGTGCTGAAGGCACACAAACTTTCCAAAAACTATTCTTTCCAGATTTTCTAGTGAACAAAAGATCTTCATTTACTTTAAAAAAATTGTTGATATTCAAATTACCTGTCTCTAACTTTTCTCTTACATTTTTTAACCAAACATCATCTTTTTGAAATTCTTTGATTTTCTTTACTATTTCAATTAACTTGTTATCACTCTTAATGATATTTAATAGGTACCTTGAATTCATTTGAATTTCGATTTTCTAAATTACCTTCATAATCAGTTCTAGAAATGATATCTGGCACAATGTTATCCTTTCCTGCTACAAATTCCCACTCAATATTAAAATTCTGTAATGCAAGAATCCATCTTCCCAAACGACCATGTCCTATCTTACATTTTTTTAAAAAGGTCAAGGCTTTATGATCTGTATGGACAACTATTTTTTGATTACCAAAATAATTTTGAAGTTCCATTAAGCCAAATAATACAGCTAAACATTCTTTCTCATATATTGTGTAGTTTAATTCAGATTTTGTTAAGCTTCTGCTAGCATATGCAATGACACAGTGTTCCTTATCTTCACCTTCCTGAAATAACTCAGCTGCAATTCCTACATCACTGGCATCAGTGGCCAAAATGAAATTTTTGTTATAATCAGGATGTTTCAAGATCATACAGTCGATGAACCTATCTTTAATTTCTTGAAAGGTATCATTATCTTTTTCAGTCCAAATGAATTTATTTTTCTTGCATAGAAGATGCTTAAAACGATTTGTCAGGTATGAATAATTTTTCTGAAACTTTCTGTTAATGATCCAAAAATAACTCACTTTTGTGGATTTTGGCTTACACCAGACATCCGATTACCATCCCTTAATAATTTTCTTAATAATTCGGACTGCAATTGTTTCAAATTTTGAGGAATGGGAAATTTCTGAATAGCTTTTAGCTTAGAGTCATCTGCTTCAATACCATTTTTACTTATAATAAAACCCAAATACTTTATCTTATCTGCAATAAATTTCGATTTATTCAGTTTCAACTTCAAATTACTTTCCCTTAACTTATTGAATAATAATTCAATTCGACTGATATGTTGTTGAAGTACTAGAAATGGCAAGATCATCAATATAAGCAATAGTAAACTCACAAACCTCTTCACCTAGCATATTGTACAAGCACTTGATAAATTCAGAACCACCAATATTCAAACCAAATGGTAGATGTGTATATTGATAAGTCTGACCAAAAACATTGAAAGCTACATATTTTTTACTATCTTCAGTTAATTTTACCTGATTGAAACCTTGAGTGAGATCAAAACTGCTAATGTAGTTGCACTTATTGAATCGAATGATTAAGTTATCTATTGGTTCAGTTTCTGTAAAATCCCTTATTATGTAATTATTTATTTCTCTTCCATCTAAACATAATCGAATTTCATTATTTGGCTTTTTCACTACTACCATAGGGCTTGTATATTCAGAGCTACCTGGTTCAATGATTTTCTGATCTAACATTTTCTTTAATAATTCTTTCTTAACTTGATCTCTATACTGATATGGAATCGGATAACTCTTCTTATCTAATTTCACATCATCTTTCATTTTAAGTTGACATAAATAATCTTTTGCAGATCCAGGACTATCAGAGAAAATATCTTTGTTATTTTCAAATACTTCAATTAATTTGTTTACCAATTCAGGAGATTCATCGCTTAGCTGTAATCTTAAATTATCAATCTGCTGATTCCATAAGTATCAAACGTTTCTTGGTCTCTTACTATGTTAACATGAAAAAGTCTATTGTACTTCAAGGTATCCTTTTTTATAAATGGAAAACAACAATCTTTCAATGATATCATATTTTGATTAAAATCAATAACTGCTCCAGCATCTTTTAAGAAATCACAACCAACCAAAATATCTACATTCAAATCTTGAACTATAAGAAAAACTATTGGCAATTCTAACTTATCAAAAAATACCTCTAACATAATCTGTTTATTTACCTTCTTATGTCTCATACCAGTAGCTACAACTATACTTACATTAGGAGCTGGTACTAAGTTCAACTTGAGATTGTTTTTCTTCATTTCATCAACAAGTTTCTCATTAATTACATTTACCTCAGAGCCAGTGTCAATAATCATTTGATATTTCTTATTGAAAATTTGTACTTCTATTTCTGCTAAATCATATCCAGTAGGTGGAGTATTCTCTTGTTCCTCCAATAGTTCATTAAAAATACAACCTACCATGTATGGTTTTCTTGACAAACAGTTTCAGATTTATTCATAGCTTCATCTACCTGAATTTCTGGAGTATGTACCATATTACACTTGATGCTTAATATGACTTTATTGATAACTAGGCATTACTTCATTACTTAAATTCTTACAACTATTTTCTTGCACATGAATTTGACTGATTAATTCTGGCTTTCTTATTTCTAACCTGTTTGAAGTTTCAGATTCAAAATTTATTTTATTCATGTCTACGACTATATCAAAATTTGACCTTTCCTTAACTGGGAGAACAGGGCTGTCGTTTCGTTGTCCCATTATTAGTTTAAAGGAACATTCTGTCTTGGACGATTTGCATTCATCTGATTTGAAGTTTGAGCAGGCATATAACCTGGCGGTGGGAAGCTGAAATCTAACTGGTAGTTGTTAGCTGGTCGATTTGAATTTGATTGATTTGAATTCACAAGTTGATGATTTCTATTATCTCTGAAATTATTCTGAAAATTTTGATCTCTATGACCATTATTGTTTGGTCCATTTTGGTACCTTCAATTTTGGAAATAATTCCTACCTCCTTGATACTGCTTATTATTATCATGAAACATTATACTATTTGAATTCTGAGACCTATTTCTATCATCCCTATGTTCACTCTGATGAAAACGTATTGTTTTATTTTGACCTCCAGCTTGAGCATTGTTATGATCACGGGGCGTTTGTCTGTTTACTTTGTAAGTGTCATTTATAATAATGTATCATTTATCTCTTTAATTTTCTGCTTTGTATTAACCTGCTCTAGTCTTATGCTAGCAAATTCTTGCTTCATATCATCAAACCTAGCATTTTGATCTTGTTTCAAATTATCAATCTTAGCATTTTGCTCATCAATCTTAGCATTTTGCTCATCAAACCTAGCATTTTGCTCATCAAATCTAGAATTTTGCTCATCAAACTTTTGTGTTAAGAACGCTATAAGATTTAGATCATTTTTAGCGCCTACCATACTTGTTTCATTTCATATTTCTACTACTTCCTCATGAAATTGTTACATTTGAAACGTTTTCACTTACAGCTACACTATCGTTTGAGTCATTGTTTAAGGTTAGGTCTAAATCTTGAGATTCTTCATCTAAGTTTTGAATGTTTTCACTGAATAAAACTTCATTATTTTTATTGTTCTCCATCTTGCTACTGCGTAAAAAATATTTACTCATTAGAACCTGAACTTTCTCGAACCGATTTACCACTCAGCAGTATCTCCCATTCATAATCCATCAAGATATCTATCCTACCAATAATTTTTTATAACCAGGGAAATATTTTGTAGTTTGAGTCCCACCAGGGGTACCATTTGCCGTGCTACCAATTTCTCCTAAATAGGGTTGGATAGCATTTCACAGCTATTAACCTACAGGAAGTTATTGGCTCCAAAATGGTAGATTCTTGATAGATTATGAATGGATCCATCGCCTATGAATGAGAAATCCAGTTTTCAGAGCAAACCAACTTATAATCTTCAGAAGAATTTTGGCAATATACAACACAAATCCACAAAAATAATACCTTACTCACTTAAGCATCTAACATCATTACAGGCTAAATACTTATCCATTTATATAGTTGAAAAACAATGGCTATAGGCTTGTATACACACAAAACAATTTTATACAAAATTAGAACACCATAAAACTGTTCAAAACTCAATTTAAAACATTAAAATTTCACTTAAACAGAAAAATATTCAGAGAACACAAAACCAGAACACATAGCCAGCCACCATTTTTTAGAGAGAGCCTAACAAGTACAAAGCAAAGCCCCACCTCAAAACCAGTGTCGACGTTATGAACACGTCACCAATATTAAATTCCAAAAAATTATAAATTACAAGTTTAGAATTTACATTTTACATCTGTTCTCAATAAAACTTTATTTCGAAACTGTTATTTTAAATTTATATATATATCCTCTATATTTATAATGATCTATTTATCTGTTAATTCTGTTACTCAGTTTTGGAGATACCATGGAATGTGCAGCACAATTATTTACGAAAAATTCTCAGTTAAAAAGTTGTCCGCATATCGATTACTCTGATATTTACTATCAAGTTTTATAGATCTCAAATTGAAGATTCGATTTTAATCGAGAAAAAATTAATATTACAAAACATTGATAGAAAACTCTTCCTCTACAACTGGCTGCTGTTTCATCGGCATTTCAAACAATCTTGTTTCTCTCCTGATGTGTCCATTTGAGCTATTGGAAGCTCACGCTGTCTTTGTAGGCCCTAGATGAAACTGGGACCTTGACTCTGGCCTATTCGAGCTAAATTGGAAGCTCACACTGTCTTTGAAGGCCCTAGACCAAACCAGGACCTTGGCTCTTGCATTATGTTCCAGAGCTAAGTATTTTGTATCACCTACTTTGTATTTTAATACTGCCCTAATCTATTGTTTTTATCCTTTAGGTTAGAAATTCATTGTTGTTCGTAGTCAACTTTACTTTATTTTGAGTTATATTTGCTTAGCCAAATTGCTCTTGAGAATTGTTTGTCAGTTTTGTAAGCAATTCATGAATGTTCTGTGAACATTGCAATTATCAATCCTATTTAATTCTTTGTTATTATTCTTGTTTGATTATTGCTAAAGCTGTGGTTTCTGCATTTTGCAATTAGGCTATTTCAGTATAGGCTACTGTTATTCATATAACCTTATGGTTAATTTCAACTTACCTGTTTCTTTTGTTGGCATTGAACCAATTCAAATGTTGAAGCCTTGCAATTCAACATATTTACATTTCAATTTTCCTAGGTGTTGTTTGTTATTAAAATGACAATTGTAGGTTTAAATTAAAGACTACTTATTATAGACTCTGGTATTCTATAAACGTTTGTTTAGTAACTATTTCATTATTCCATTTTGATAACCAGATAGATTATTTTCTATGTGCATTGCTGTTATATTTATAACTGTTTACTGTCACTCTTTATTAATTAATTTGTTTGGAATGTTTGCATAATGGTAACATCATTACCTGATTATCTTTAGTTATAACTTACTATTTCAAATAATTACATTGCAATCAGTTCTTGCATTCAGATTACTGTTTTTACTAGAATCATTAATGCTGTTTTCAAGTTTTTTCATGTACTTCAATCTTTTTCTAAACTTAATCTTAAATTTGTGCATAACAAATTTAAATTCTAATTCAATTTTATATTGTCGACCAGTCACCTTGAGGGGTTATTTCATGTATTCAATTTTACAGAATATTTTTCCATTTTAAATCATTTTGTTGGCATCATATTTTTCTTATGTCAACTAGAATCAACTACATTTTATTCTTGTTCATGTGATTTGATAGTTTGTGATTCATACTTTTGATGTCAGTTATTTTACTGGTTTTACCTTTGGTATATTCGTAAATGCTGATTAAAGTTTGTATTTTACTAACCTACTTTTTCATTTGGCATTTCACCTTAGCCTACATTTTGTTGATTAGTTTTAATAATGAGTTGCCTAAAACTGTTTTGCATTCATTCCAGTAGTGCACAGGTTTTTGAATGCACAACGGTTCTTGCACTCATGTGGAATTTCAGTCAGGTGTCAAATCAGTCAAGACACATTGTTTCTCTTTTTCCAGAATTTGATTTATTCTTTCCTATTTATACAGTCCACTCTTTTCTAAGACTAAATTTCACAGGTACTATAATACTTTTATATACCCCGTGTTACTCACTTCTTCCTTTCCGAAAATACAGTAACTTGTGTCATAGAAGGCTCGGCTAGTTTTAGAGATTCTTACTATTTCTGATTTCATTATCTAATTTTCCATCTTCATTGATGACTGTTCCCAGATAATCATATGATTCCACCTGCTCCATCTGATGCCTTTCCACTTCAATCACCACTCTTTCTCCTCCATTTCCATTTACCACCATAGCATTTGCTCTTATTCCATGCTGTAATTTTCGTTATTTATCTATCGATAAACATAACACAATTCTTTAAAATGATTGTGGAAGGACTAATATGCACAGCCCAAAACTGTTTCTTCTCGGAATTTTGATTTATACACTATAAATAGTTCAAAAAGTAGTAGATTATGTTCCAAACATTTGGATTCAGGTCCAATATCCAGTCAAAACATTTGAAAACAGAAAAGTTCAAACTTGGATTGTTTACAAACCAAATTGAATAACTAAATAACACTCACTAATCACTTAAAACTGTGATTAATCATTAGAAATTATAATATAATTTCTTTAATTTAGAATTATATACCATACTAGCAGGGCACCCGTGCTTCGCTACGGGAATTAAAAGATAAAATTATTTTTGTGAAACATCTATAATCTAAATCCTACCAAAATTGTTTTAATCGTTTTTGAGATTACTCCACAACTTGGCATGAAAATAATTGAGTCAAATCATTCGAATAATTAATTAATGTGTTGGAAGTGCTATGTAGAAGAGTAGTCTAATTGCAGCAAATTTTGTAGAATATTGGGCGGGGCTTAAGAGCCGACCTCGACTTTATTCATTGATAGTTAATATTTCCTGTTGACAGTTATAAAATTAGCAGTGATCATGTTATTTTTGTTTTTGCTTGATGCAATTGAACATTGAATTCCAAATTAAGTTGATTCGGAATTTGATGACTCTGGTAGCATCTGGTGGTGAAACATGGACCTCTTGCTTATTCTCGAATTTTTGGCATAGCTTGTCGCTTACTTTTCGTTTCACTTATCCAAAAGTGTAAAAGCAGCCAATCCACTGATTCTTTCTCCCATGGAAGTTCATTCATACATGAGAGTTCATTCATAATAGTTAGTATAACATATTGTGGCTGATTTCTTATATCCCAAACTTTACTTTAATAAATATTAAAGTGGGATCATTTTAATGTGAATTTGCATAAATCTGAATAGAGTGTATTCAATCACTTTGATTATTGACTACCATTATATGATTTCTTTCTTTGATCTTAGCTTAAAACTGAAAGCTTAGGGATGTAAATTTCGATGTAAACTAACATGTAACTCAATTTAATTTCTATCTAAATTGACAACTTTAGTATTTAATTGTGATCTATCAATATCAATAGGTTTGTCTTGTGCCATGCAATGACATCACGTAAGGAAATAGCTGATGGAATATTATGTTTTTTTCGATTTAGTTTTTAGTTGATTTTGAAACATGAAAATATCAGGCCCAGTGGTAGCACGAAAGCCTGTTCAATCAGGATTAAATTTCATGAGAATTAATCAGAGCAGGGTTTTTTTTAATAGAAGTCTTCTCTGATTGGTTCTCGTGGTATTTAGTCCGGATTATGATTTAACAGACAGTGCAACTGGCTCTCTCAAGGCCATGGCTGCGTACAAACTTAGAGCAACATAGGAACCAATACAATAGAAGCTGAAAAAATTAGTCGCATTTTTATCACCTCACAATGAACACTACATTCAACTACCATAAGTTTGGAGAGACCGATTTTAAATTTCTTTTACTATATCATCCAGTCACTTTTGAAACGAATTTTGATTATGAATCAAATTTCATTTCCCTTCCTTTTATAATATGGCAAATAAATATTAACATTTAGGAAGAAGAATAAGAACAAAGAGAGCATTTATTTATTTCTGCATACTCAGCCAGCTCTGGGTGATCACCCAGCCAGTGCTTGTATTGGTGGAGGGGAGAAATTATTTTCTCCTTATTCAGTTTAACAACAACTGCACGATGTGATTATTCACTTCAAGTTCCTTTCATTCCATTTTGTCAAGTTATTTTTAATTTCTCAACATTATGAAGATATTTGTATATAAGCTATACTCAAACCCGCTATTAAAGCGGTCCATGTTTGTGGAAAACTAATTTACGACTGACTATGGAAGAACGATCCTTGTTAATACCAAATCAATCCACAATTATGAATAGGAGACAAGGGACTCCAAGTGCATCATACGAGGAACAGGTTAAAGCAGATATGGAGGATAGGAGATAATTGCCAAGCTGTGTTTTCTTTTATGCAATTATGGAACTTCATTATCAAATACTCTGCGACGTAACTCGGTACCGAGGTAATGTGACGATCAAATTATATTTTCCGGCATTGAGATTCGTGAAAGACTTTATTAAACAAATATATGGGCCCATTATCAATTTAGAATAAGGATATTGTCATGTATATGGAATTTTGTGAAGTGGTAATCCTTTTTTTAATAAAGAATTTCTAAACATTCATTGTGTTTGATTAAATTTTTCCTGAATTCATTTCATTAGATGAGAATACCGAATAATAAAACAAACAGTAGCGATCATTAACATTATGATCTTCATCTGATCTAAAGTAACCAGATTATAGTAAGATTCACATCAATTTGTCAGAATTGTTTGAATGGGGAGCACTGATGTTTTTAAAGAGGAATACTGACAGTCAACGAACTGTTATGCATATTCTCCAATATTTTTATCGAAAGCTACCTTCATCTATTTTCTTCAGTAGAACAATCAATGTTTGAGAATAATTGATTCATGGGAAAAGCGCCTTACTTCTATGGAAGATATTTTTACATTGGGAAAAGCAACAACAGCTATTTGACCGTTTTAATAAATAACCCCTTTATTTCGCCCAAGTTGAATTTTGGCCGAATTTCTTCATTCTATGCAAACAGATTCCACAACGGACACTTCTGAAGTTTTAAAAATACCATACTGAATTATTAAATTATTATATCATACTGAATTATTTAAAATTTCATCGCAATCGTTTAAGTAGTTTTCGCGATCTGTCGGATATACAAACAAAATTAGTCTTGATAGAATAGGATCAATTGATAGAAGCAACTCCCGTCATAAAAGTTCGTTTTATGAAAAATAAAAATCATTTACACTCCCAGGAATAGCTCTGATTGAAGCAGCAGTGCCCAATCAATTTGTTCTCTAACTTGATGCCAACCTAATGAAGTAATCTCAACTTAATGCCAATCTGACAAAATTATTTATTTAATTGCCAGTTAACAACTGTTTCGAAGAGGTACTCTCTCTAGATTATAGTTCTATGGTAACATATGTTATGGAAATTTCAATTATAACTAGTAGTTATGTGGAACAGTAGACCTCGCGCAGTTTTAACGACGTCCCAAACCATAAGCACATCCACACCGATATTTGATCAGATCATGCTTACACAAGATTTAATTATCATATATAACGCTTTCCGGAATTTAGCGCGAGACAAACCAGAAGACATCTAAGCGCCCAGACGAGCTGTTATACGTTCTTTGCATCCTATTATTTAATAGTGCATAAAAACTGCATTCAATGAGGCATGCAATGAGGCATACAATTTATAATCTACACAGCTGCTAATTTTTTACCAAGTTACATTGAGATATTGAATTGCTTGCAATTTATAGTCAACTCGACAGCTGATTTATGATGAATAATTCTATAGTCTGATTTTCACTCTAATATTGACGTATGAAGGAGGCTCCTTTTTCCTTTTATATTATCCTTGAAATGCAGAATTTCGAAAAACCTTGTAGGCCTATATACGTCGACGCGCCTGTCAAATTTCATGAAAATCTATTACCGCGATTCGCCGTAAATGCGCAACATATAAACAGATAAACATTTAAACATTTAAACATTTAAACATTTAAACATCAAGAGAAATGCCAAACCGTCGACTTGAATCTTAGACCTCACTTTCGCTCGGTCAATTAAGAGGTTAGGAGAAGAAGAACATACATGCTAAAAGACGAACTTTAAACCCTTAAAAATCACCCTCAGAGTTGAGATATCACCAAAATATCTCTTAGTGAGCACCTAGGACGTATAAGGAATCTATATTCCAAATTTTGTTGCAATCCATCCAGTAGTTTTCCAGAAATCGCGATCAGTGAGTCATCCAGTGAAATAAGAGTTTTATAAGTAGGTATAGATTATGTCAACAAATTAGATATTTTGATCAAGTTGATTAATTGTTTTTTCTCATGAGATGAGCTGATTGATTAAGAGTCCCCAGCAGCTGAGTGCATCTGCTAAAAAAGTTTTATGGTTGAAGGATTAAAAGAAAAATTAACTTTTTTGATGAATTTGAAGCATCGCAAAATTATGTTTTTATTTCAAATATAGTTATTTTTTTTGATAAATTATAGATAATTGCCTCCTTCATACACTCAAGGTTTCTTTATCTTTAGGTCATGTTTATATTTTACAGATGGTTATACATCAGTTTATGAATTTCGGGGATGAGATATTTTGATTTTCCACAGACGCACTCGCTCACTCACTTTTTACTATCCACAGACAAGGAAAGTCTCAGCTGTTTTTCCAAGGGTGAGTTATCCTTTCAATGTCCTTCCAGTGAGTTTTCCCAGGGATGAGACCTAGTGCAATCGATTTTTTATATCATAAACCTACTATGTTCCAAATTTCGTGAAAATCGTTAGAGCCGTTTTTGAGATCCGTTGGACATAAATAACCATAATTATTATATATAAATAACCAAATATATAAATATACATATAGCCTACAGAGATTGCTCGTCTCATAGGATGATGACAAAAAGAAAGAGCTACAAAAAAATGACAATTTTTCAAATCCATAAAACAAAATGGCGGCCGTTATTTCTCTGATAACCAGAAACCCATTGATTTTACAGAAAAATTACTTCTGTTAGTAAATCTGATCACTTTGATTGACATCTAATTTATCGAGATTGAACTAATATTAAGTGATTTATGCCAGCTTTATTGATAGGTGACCACTAAAAGTTTCTTGCAGTGCACGCTACAAGCCTGTTCACATGACAGCGATTTACGCTCGTTTGTCGCGCGGTTGACCCAACCGAGCGGTTGCCAGGTATAGGGAAAGACATGGTGCCGTACACATGCAACGCTCGGTTTTAGTAGTCGCCGGCGAATCGCGGCGGTTGTAGTCTCCAGTCCAACCGCTCGGTTGCCGGGCGGTTCGATATACTAGAGCAGGCATGAGAGCCTACACTTGTCTTCATTCAACCGAGCGGTTTCGAGCAGAGCAGTTCACATAGTGTACATTCTATTACAATTTTGGTTCAATTAAAATTTATTCTATTACAATTTTCAGTTCAGTTCAAGTTAGTTTGTAGAGGATCATAAGACAGACATATATTATATTATAGATATAGATATTATATTATTACTGTATATTTCATAGTAGGGTAAACTAGCCCACGTTGGGACACCGAAATTCAAACAGCTATAACTTGGACAAAATATATTTTTTCTAAATTTTATATTGATTTCATTTGCTTACACTTTCATGGCAACTGCATCGATTGTCAATTGATTTTTTCCTCTTCTGGGTTGCTGGTGAGACCATTATGAAAACAATCTTTTGTTGTGTGATTGGTATAATGGCAAATTTCACAAGGTGTTTTATTTTCAGAGGTCTGCGTTTGTTCCTTGGCTGTTTATTGTAGTCATTTTGTTCTCTGTGATTTATATTTCTGAAATCCCTGTTACGGGATCTATTATTATCCTGTTGGTGGGATTCTGGTTTCTAGTTGTGATTTGATTGTTATTTTGGTTGAGGTACCCTGTTTTCTGATTTTCATGAAATCCCTGGTCCTGTGTTGTTTCTGGTTGATTGTTGTTAGCTAGACATTTCATGTTTAATAAATGAATGTGTTCAGTTTGCTGGATTAATTTCTCCAATTTCTCTGTTAGTTTGTTCATTTTTTCGGTTTGGACTTCTGGTTTTTGAATTTGTTTGAAAGTTTTGCCAATAGGCTGTGTAATCCCTAGCCAAACATCAGTCATGAACTGGGACAGTTCATATTTTTGAACATTTTCCTCAAGCTGTTTCATTGTGTTATTTGGTAACATGCAAAT
>NW_024090904.1:0-23322 GCF_014356525.2 Nilaparvata lugens
ATCAGTCTATGACCGGCAGTCACCAGATATACTTTGTCAAAGTTTAAAACAATAAAAAACACTACTTGGGATGACTGCAGATAGTTCGATTTATGTGGCTCTGTAGATGGACTGCAACTCTAAATATAGAGCCAGTCTCAAACTTTAAAGACAGTGAATCGGCAAAGCTGCTTTTCTATTTTGTTTGCCACTGCCATTATAATGTTGACCTCACAATAGAAAGCCACCATTCCTAGGCCCGGTTGCACAAAATCCGGTTGAATTTTAATCATGATTAACTTTACAAGAACCAATCATAGAAGAAGTTTTGGAAACGACGGTTTCTCTTATTGGTTTTTGTGGGATTAATCACGGTTACTATTTAACCGGTTTTTGTGCAACCGGCCCTAGTGTCCTAGATAGCTTTACATACGGTACGTTTCTCTGGTGTTCCAATTTAATAATTTACTGGCTCAATTTAATAAAGGTTGACATGCCAGTGAGTTATTTAGTGGAGATGTTATCAAATAAAATCTATTAGGAAAAATGTGGAGATGTATTTCATCTTTCATACATATTTAGTGGGTTATTTTATTTTCCAAATAATTGACATATATTCGAACATATCACTTCAAACAGATTGTGAATGAGGAAACTAATTTATTGCCATACATTAAACGGTTTCAACTTGTGTTTGAATAATGTATTAGTGCTATGATTACAAAATCATGTTTGTTCAGGATAATTAGTCTATCAGAGATGCAAAGGGCAAACCAATATTAATTCTTAAACAAATAAGAGCCCAATATCGATCAATATAACCTCTATGAAGGTGAACACAATTTGTATTTGTTTGGAAAAAGGAGCCAAAAAATAAAGAAATAATCATGCACGATTGTTGGATGATTATTGCTGAAGTCAACAATTGATTGACAGTGCGTTTTTTATGGAATGATTAGCAATAATTGGTAAATGATTGCTTGATTCCCAAATTAGCACACAGAACAGCTGATTAGGTTACATAGAGCAGACAAGTTTAGACTGAACAAAATAGCTTAAAATAGGCAAACATATAAGATTTATTACCTTCACACAGTTTCTTTTAGCTAAGTTCTCGATAAGAGGAACACTCCTAGCCAAAATCGTTGCCATATCGGTTGCCTGACAGTATAATTTGACGAATTTGAAGTAAAAGTAAGACCCCTTTCCAAACCACCCAAGCAAGGTCTTCTGCTGTTCTGCTGGCTTGATATCATTTGAAATTATCCAAGTGGTGCCTTATCATGACTAATGTGATCATGATGGCATAGCAAATATATAGAACAAATAAACGATAAAGTACAAAAAATAGCTATTTAAAATATAAAAAAAGAATATAAACATTTTTTTACATCAAATCGCATGGAATAAACTAAATATATTTTCTGTCAACAATCAACTACTATCGACTGTCGATTTTCGATCGACATGTTTTGATTCGATACTTTCTATCGATATCAACACAACAGCTGTCATAATTCCACGTATTTGAAGTTAATGTATTTTACTAATTTACCTACAAATTACCAATTTACCTTCAAATATTTGAATCTTGTGAAGCTCTAAATCTGTAGAGAAACATCTATTCTCTATCTGGAGACATTGCGTTTGCAATTTACATCTGAAATCAGGTAATTATTTGTGTTTTTTCAAAACATAACCTATAAACCGAGTATTAAGCATTTTAGGTCCACAAGACCACAAGGACACGTCAATAATGAAAAAGAAAGAAAGCTAATAGCTAGTCACAAGAATAGAAAGTCAAACATACAAACTTGCCAGCGTTTTGTCTAACATTAAGAACTAACTGATGGAATACAATGAGTTCTCCACCAGCAATCCCCTCAGTGCGCCCTGAAATTGTCAGATCCTGTCAGGGGTGACATGTCTCTTGCTGCTATTGGCAGTTTGTTGAAGAGTCTCGCAGACAGGTGGGCAATGCCATTTTGTGTCCTGCTCAGCCTCTGGGTACTTGCACACACTCCGATTTTGGACGGCCGGTAAAAAACCGGCCGTCCAAATTCCAATAGTGGCGCGCAGGCGAGGACGGGACCTGGATAATTACTGACCTGGACCGGGATTCATCATAATTACTTTTTACTATTCATATGACTAGAGTATTAAACAACAACCTGAAACAGGGTATCTTCACAGACGGTTTTAAAATAGCTAGTCTTTCCACTTAACAAAAATAATGTCAAATCTCAAAATAATAACTATAGACCCATTTCCCTTTTAAGCATCTTTTCAAAACATAGAAGCCATAATCCATTCTAATTACAAATAATTTATTATCAAATAAAGATCCCGTAATCTGCACTTAGTGTGTGGAAATGGAAACATCCGGTATGTAAAAAATCGGCCGTTCAAATATCGGTGTGTATGCAAGTAGCCGTTAAAATTTTGCTACCGACAAAAAATCGGTGTGTGTGCAAGTAGCCTCTGGTACGGTACGTCCAATCTATGGCTCCCTCTTGTATTGTAGGCATGAAAACTCTGCCTGGTGGCAAGCTTATCAACATTCGCATGTGTAGCCTACTGCAAAGGGTGTCAAAAATAGAGAGTATAAATACCGTAAGTATCCTCTCTCTAACAAAGAGAGGACGACAATAAGCCAGTCTGTCTATCCTATAGATGATCCGCAAGGCTCTCTACTGCTTCCACAGTACACGTCCAACATTAGCAGCTCCACCACAGAGAACCAGGTCATATAATCAGTGATATAATATGATGCTCTGAAAGAAAGCGAAGTAGCACACCTTAAGACTGTGCAAAGACTAAAAATAAACTTTCTACTGGTGATATTTTTCAAAGTTTTTTGATTTGTATACTATCAAGCTATCAAATGAAAAAAGTTTTTTCAGGAAATTTTTTTTCCGATCATTACTTTTTGAGATATCAGTGCCTAAAGAATACATTTTTGGGACAGAACATTTCGAATTCGGTAAGAGATAATCCATGAGATTTAGAGGATAGATTCTTCATAGTATTGTTGATCTAGTAAAACAACATATCAATTTTCAAGATAGTTATTCAATTTACTAAAAATGACCAAAAATAAATTTTAGTTGAGTTATTTTCGGTCATTTTTAGTAAATTGAATAACTTTCTCAAAAATTGATATTTTCAGAAAAGTTTTGTTGTACTAGATTAACAATACCATGAAGAATCCATCCTCTAGATCTCATGGTTTTATCTTTCACCGAACTTGAAATGTTCTGTCCAAAAATTCAAACTTTAGGCGCTCATATCTCAAAAAGTAAAAGTAATATCTCAAAAATTGATATTTTCAGAAAAGTTTTGTTTTACTAGATTAACAATACCATGAAGAATCCATCCTCTAGATCTCATAGATTTATCTCTTACCGAATTTGAAATGTTCTGTCCCAAAAATTCAAACTTCAGGCGCTCATATCTCATAAAGTAATGACCAGAAAAAAAAATCCTGAGAAAACTTTTTCATTTTGATAGCTTGATGATATACAAATTGAAAAACTTTGAAAAATATCACGAGGAGAAAGTTTATGTTCAGCCTTTGCACAGCCTTAAAAATCTGGTGTGGAGCACTCGCACAACATTCCTTGCCGAGTTTTCGGAAATATAATTTAAAATTGATCAGCTGACGAGATCAATTCTGCTATCTATTCCAGTGGATGGTTTTATGGGAATACCATGAGCTACCATAGTTATTCCATGAGCTACCATAGTTACCATGGGACTACCATAGTTACCATGGGACTACCATAGTTACCATGGGACTACCATAGTTACCATGGGACTACCATAGTTACCATGGGACTACCATAGTTACCATGGACTACCATAGTTACCATGGGACTACCAATTTGTAGAGCACTACCTCTCAGCCCTCCAATTATAAGAAAATCACCCTACTCAGCCTACTGCAAACATACTCTATATGGTAACTCCACGACGGCTTCCTGTCCAGGATCAAACCAATTAAAGTGACGTTTCCATTGCAATTCTTGTTTAACCATGTTTATTTGACAATTAACTACTATCGACTTTCGAATTTTAATTGATAACTTTTAGTTCGATACTTTCTATCGATATCAACACACAGCTGTCATAATTCCACGTATGAATTTAAAACTAATGTATTTCACCAATTTATCTACAAATTCATAGATTTTGGTATCGTGTAGAGCCCTAAATGTGTAGAGGAACAACTCTTCTCTATTTAGAGACATTAATCAATCCTTGTTTATTTTCAGAGAATAACCTACTCAAAATGGAAGGGTCACTCCTGGAACCTACTCTTTACACCGTGAAAGGCATGCTAATCTTGGACAATGATGGACACCGCATTTTGGCAAAGTACTACGATCCGGCAATCTTTCCCACCGCAAAAGAGCAGAAAACATTTGAGAAGAACCTGTTCAACAAAACTCATCGAGCAAACGCTGAAATCATCATGCTTGACGGTTTGACCTGTGTTTACAGGTCCAACGTAGATTTGTTTTTCTATGTTATGGGAAGTTGTCACGAAAACGAGCTAATTCTCATGAGTGTTCTCCAGTGTCTCTACGAATCTATCAGTCAGATTCTGCGCAAAAACGTGGAGAAACGGGTTGTCATGGAAAATCTTGACATAGTAATGCTAGCTATGGACGAGATTTGTGACGGAGGGATAATTCTGGAGGCCGATTCACAGTCAGTCGTTCAACGGGTCGCACTGAGAACGGACGATATCCCTCTAGGAGAGCAAACCGTCGCTCAGGTCTTCCAGTCCGCGAAGGAACAATTGAAGTGGTCGCTGCTTAAATGAGAAACAATGGAGACCTTGAGTCTCTTTAATATTTTCGATGACACACCGTCATAAACTGTGAAATAAGTGAGTGTAGTATTCAAAAAGTATCTAAAGACAGATTTAATAGAGAGGTTAACATTGATTGAGTTTCTTATGTGCCCTGATTCAATACATGGTGAGGTTTATAATGAATATATTCAAATGTGTATCTGGCTGATTCAATAGTGGGGTTCACAATAATTGTGCTATATTCAAATGTAGTTCACAAATTGTAAAAGCGATTGTTGTATTCAAAAGTATCTGACCGATTCAATAGTGAGATTTACAATGAATATATTCAAATGTGTATCTGACTGATTCAATAGTGATGTTTAAAATGGATAGGGTATATTCCAATGTAGTTCACAAATTGTAAAAGCATGTGCATTATTCAAAAGTTCAGACCTATTCAGTAGTCAGATTTACAATGAATATATTCAAATGTGTATCTGACTGATTCAATAGTGATGTTTAAAATGGATAGGGTATATTCTAATGTAGTTCACAAATTGTAAAAGCATGCGTATTATTCAAAAGTTCAGACCTATTCAGTAGTCAGATTTACAATGAATATATTCAAATGTGTATCTGACTGATTCAATAGTGATGTTTAAAATGGATAGGGTATATTCCAATGTAGTTCACAAATTGTAAAAGCGAGTGTATTATTCAAAAGGTTTGACCGATTCAATAGAAGCCTAAGGTTCACAATTGATATATTCAAATGTGGTTCACAAATTTTAAAAGCCAGTGTAGTATCCAAAAGTATCTGACTGATTCAATAGTGGGGGTTCAAAATTGTGAAATATTCAAATATATTTCACAAATTGTAAAAGCGAGTCAAGTATTCAAAAGTATCTGACTGATTCAATAGTGGGGGTTCAAAATTGTGATATATTCAAATATATTTCACAAATTGTAAAAGCGAGTGAAGTATTCAAAAGTTTAGACCAATTCAATAGTGAGGTTCACAATTGATGTATTCAAATATATTTCACAAATTGTTAAAGCCAGTGTAGTATTCAAAAGTTTAGACCAAATCAATAGTGAAGTTCACAATTGATATATTCAAATATATTTCACAAATTGTTAAAGCGAGTGTTGAATGGATAGACTCGGTACATTATAGATCGTCATAAACTGAGAAAGGGGTTTTAGTACGGTATTCAAAAGTTTAGACCGGTTTAATAGTGGGGTTTACAATGGATAGATTTGAAGGTACATTATAGATTGTCATAAACTGAAAAAGGAATTGTGGTATTCGGAAAGTATGAGACAGATTTAATAGTGGGGATTGCAGTGGATTGATCTAGAGGTAGCCTTCATGATAAACTTTTAATAATGTTAGAAAGATATTTAAAAGAAGGTGTAAATTTAATAGATAATAGTTTCATCTTTGTTAAATTCAACACTGTACTTAGAGTTGCTTATAGGCTAATAAAAACACTTTACACACATGGGCTACTTTTTAACAAATTAATAAAAACAATATAAACATTTTGTAGTACCCTTTATTTTTTTAAAAACTTGAAATAGTTCAACAACAAGTCTCGACCCTAACTTCAACATTTCAACTTGAAAATGACCTAATTTAGGGTCAAAACTATTTTTGTTGAACTATTTTTTTTTTTTTTCAAAAATAAAGGGTACTAGGCCTACAAGATTTTATATTGTTTTTATTAATTTGTTCAAATAATTATGATATTGTTTAATCAGGTATGGAGTAAGATATTTCAGGTCGAACCTGATCGATTCCAGTGCCTCTGATATGACCTAACGACTGTTCTTAGGCAGCCGGGACCGACGTTTTGACGTGTCCATCCGAAAACTAATATTAATATACTTGAATGATATAACACAATCCATTGTCTTGTTCTTACTTAAATGGTTTAAAGCTGTGTTTACATCAAATTTATTAACAAAATGTTGATAACTGTTAGGTTATTAGAAGCATATAAAGAAGCATTCCCAATCTTTATAGATTCTATTAGATTGAACGGAACTTGACAAACACATATGTTCATTATGTGTATGATAAGCTATGTTTAATCTAATAGAATCTATGAGGATTAAGTTATTAACATTTTGTTAATAACTTTGGTGTAAACGCAGCTTCATTTATAGGCTACAGAATGTTAGTTTTAAATCTCTTCATATCATCGTAAGATGGATTGAAACTAGAGTATTGCAGGAATAAAACAAGGAGAACAAGGTAAAATGTTATTGAACAATTTATAAAATATTGAAATAATTCTAAATTTTGAAACAAGTGTTGGATTTAACATAGGTACATAAATTTGTGTAACTTACAGTATATTATTATGGTGCATTTCTATGTATGGTTCAATAGTTTAAAATTATTGTTGTGGATATTTCTGAAGATAACTCTCATGCGCTCTGAAATGAGATAATTAACTTGTCATAAATATTATCATAAATGTTATCATAAATATTATCATAAATATTTCACAAATTTCTGCTGTTAATAGATGCTTAGATATCCTATCAATAATTCTATTTATTATGGTGCATTTCTATGCATGGTTCAATAATCTAAAATTACTGTTGTAGATATTTCTGAAGATAACTCTCATGCGCTCTGATATGAGATAATTAATTTGTCATAAATATTATCATAAATATTTCACAAATTTCTGCTGTTAATAGATGCTTAGATATCCCATCAATAATTCTATTCATTATGGTGCATTTCTATGCATGGTTCAATAATCTAAAATTTCTGTTGTAGATTAACTGAAGACAACTCTCATACACTCTGATATGAGATAATTAACTTGTCATAAATATTATCATAAATATTTCACAAATTTCTGCTGTTAATAGATGCTTAGATATCCCATCAATAATTCTATTTTTTATGATAAATAGATTAATATAGCATTCCTACAATGTTATGTAAAACTATAACTCTTGCTGTAGGTGGTTACTTGAATCCATGGTGAATTCTTTGATTAAATAATGAACTGAATGAATAACAAAATATTTCATGGATAAAACTTAAACTATTCCTTTACTGGATGTCAAATCAGAACTCTTTGAATAGATAAATTGATCCAGGTTTATTTTTGCAACATCTAATTCAATGTCTTTTGTACATAGCTTCATTGCTAAAATATCCTGCTATTTGTATTGAAGATACAGATATTCTTTCTGGCTATGAATATATAGGATATTATTATATACACTATATTGGAATTGATGTCCCCCAATTACTAAGTATTCATAATTATTGTCTATGAATAAAGGGCTAGAAAATAAGGTTTATCAAAGTAATTCACTGTAGATACTGTTCAATTTTCAAATTTATTGTCTTTAAATACAAGGATACACAAATTAAATTTATCAATACAATTTGCTGTAAATACACTTGAATTTCCAAATATTGCTTATGATGTATGGTTTTATGAAGCTACTCCAAAACTATATGTGAATTTAATTGTACAGAGTTATCATAAAAGAATGGTGCGGTTTCGAACATGGTTTAAAGAAAACCAATTTACTTACAGTTGATGTTGTTTATTCATCTAATTTGTCGTCTCAGGCAGTTTTTTACATAATTGATAATTTAAATATGTGCGCCTTCAGTCGTTCGACAAAATATCCAAACGATAATCAATTTCTCTCCAAACATTCGCTAACATTTCATTGGTGTGGTTGTCATTGCTTCATTAATCCTGTTTTTAAGTGGTTCAGGAAGATTTTTTCTTGTAAATTTACATGAAAAACATGTTCATTCACAAGAAATCGCAAACTGAACCACTTTAAAACATGATTAAAGAACCAATGACAACTATAATCGAAGAAATGCTATCGAATGTTCAGAGAGAAATTTATTATCGTTTGGACATTTGTCGAGCGACTAAGGGCGCACTTATTGAAAGTTATTAATCATGTAAAAAAACTTTTTCAGACGACAAATTAGGTGAATCAAAGTAATTCACTGTAGATACTGTTCAATTTTCAAATTTATTGTCTTTAAATACAAGGATACACAAATTAAATTTATCAATACAATTTGCTGTAAATACACTTGAATTTCCAAATATATTGCTTATGAATGTATGGTTTTATGAAGCTACTCCAAAACTATATGTGAATTTAATTGTACAGAGTTATCATAAAAGAATGGTGCGGTTTCGAACATGGTTTAAAGAAAAACCAATTTACTTACAGTTGATGTTGTTTATTCATCTAATTTGTCGTCTCAGGCAGTTTTTTACATAATTGATAAATTTAAATATGTGCGCCTTCAGTCGTTCGACAAAATATCCAAACGATAATCAATTTCTCTCCAAACATTCGCTAACATTTCATTGGTTGTGGTTGTCATTGCTTCATTAATCCTGTTTTTAAGTGGTTCAGGAAGATTTTTTCTTGTAAATTTACATGAAAAACATTGTTCATTCACAAGAAATCGCAAACTGAACCACTTTAAAACATGATTAAAGAACCAATGACAACTATAATCGAAGAAATGCTATCGAATGTTCAGAGAGAAATTTATTATCGTTTGGACATTTGTCGAGCGACTAAGGGCGCACTTATTGAAAGTTATTAATCATGTAAAAAAACTTTTTCAGACGACAAATTAGGTGAATAAAAAACATGAACTGTAAGTAATTTGGTTTTTCTTTAAACAATGTTCGAAACCGCACCATTCTTTTATGATAACTCTGTATTTGAATACGAGGCTTCGTTATCCAAAAGTTTGAATATGAATAGGTATTCATATTATGGAAATAATAGCTGATGCCAAGCTTTTTATATCTGTACTAGCCGTCAGACGTTTTGGGCTTTTGTAAATATCTAATAAAAAATATATCAATGTATAATGCACATTCATCTCAAAATTTTTGACTAAGCATACATTGTTTTTTAGGTAAATAAAATTCTCACTTTTGAATCATCTACATTTTTAATATTTATTTATTTATTTGTGGACAGAATCACAATCATAATATGAATATGATAAGGAAGGAACAACAGGCTGGCCCAAATCTAAAATTGTTTGTTTTATTCTAATTTATATTTTAGATTGTGATTTGGTGTAGAAATTGAATGGACATAACCTATAATATTTGGACAATTTAAAACTAAATTAGGAAATTGATAAGTTTTAGGCAATAGCCTGTTTTTTCTTTTCCGATTCTTGTTTTTTTTGCTAACCTTATAAATAAATAAATATTGACAGACTGCAGTCCTGTCAATAATTTGATATATGAGGAAGTGACAAAAATGGAACTGTATTTTTTCAATCATGGAGGAGTTCCATTATCTATTCATATTCAACAAGAGTCTTATCGTGAATATAGAATTTCAAGATTAACGATGATAGTGATTAGGTTCTGAAACGGCACATTTATAAATGAATAAATATATAAACATTTTCTTTATCAATTAATGAGTTTATCTTACAATTGAGTCACAGTAGAAATATATTATTGAAATCATAGTATACTGAATTTTATTCTATTATCGACTCGAAGTTGATTGATGTTCAAGTGAGTAAAATTATTGAGTTCAATTTTCTCATAAGTCTGAATAAAATAAGTTGAGACTCCAGCCTCCAGTCAATCAAATAATATCACTTGGAGGGCTGGAAGCTCAAGAGTGTTCGAATCTGAACTCATTTCACGGAGAATCGGTATTCTTTTCTATATATATAAAAGCGAAATGGCACTCACTCACTCACTCACTCGCATAACTAAAAATCTACCGGACCAAAAACGTTCAAATTTGGTATGTATGTTCAGTTGGCCCTTTAGAGGCGCACTAAGAAATCTTTTGGCAATATTTCAACTCTAAGGGTTGTTTTTAAGGGTTTAAAGTTCGTCTTTCAGCATGTATATCCTTCTTCTCCCAATCTCTTAATTATAATTGAAATTTCCATATCATATGTTACTATAGAACTATAATCTAGATAGAGTACCTCTTCGAAACAGTTGTTAACTGGCAAATAAATTAATAATTTCGTCAGGTTGGCATTAAGTTGAGTTGACTTTGTTAGGTTGGCACCAAGTTGAAGATTTAAATTCATATATCGCGGAAAAATTGATTGGGCACTGCTACTTCAATCCTGGGAATATTATATTCTAGCCGTCAGGCTCGCTTCGCTCGCCATATCCGTTTAGCCAGACGTTTAGTCTGGATCCCCGACTGGATCGTCCTAACATATGATAAAAATGCTCAAATGAAAAATGCAGGCGAGCGAAGCGAGCCTGCTGATCTCATTTTTGGACGATCCAGTCGGGGGTCCAGGGGGCGGAGCCCCCTGGCTAGACGGATATGGCGAGCGAAGCAAGCCTGACGGCTAGTGAATTATAGAATTGAAAACACAGTTTTATTCTTGTCACATCCTCATTTATTACATCATTGACAGGACTCCAGTTTCGTGTTGAAGCCAACACATTTTCAGCTGTACTGATGCATGGATGAATCAATAGATAAATTAAAACAAATTATTTGTTGATAAATAAATTGAATAATGGATAGATATATCGGCAGGCAAACTGCAGTCCGGTCAAAATTTAATAAATGTGGATGTGATAAGAATGAAACTGTGTTTTTCAATTATGGAGGAGTTCCATTAGGCTATCTATTCATATTCAACAAGTCTTATCATGAATATAGAATTTCAAGATCAACGATGATAGTGATTAGGTTCAGAAACGACACATTTATAAATGAATGAATATATGAATAATTTAATGCAATAATACCATACAGAAAAGGCAGCATAAGAAGCTATCCAGCTTCTTTGTAAAAAAGTTTTTCAACTGTATTACATTGTTTTGCTATACACTGTTGTTGAAAATAAAATATTATTATTCGATGGTTAGAAGATATCTCTTCTTTATTCAAAAAAATAAATAAACAATCAAATACATTCCAAAAAGCAAATACAATATTGTTTCCTAATTTCTAATATGTGTTCTCTATAGGCTACCCTGTGTGGGGACACTTGAATATATATATAATAAAATATTAATATACAAATTTAAATATATATCATGAAGAGCCGTTCATGTTCCAAATTACAAGCTGATTTTATGATAACTCAAGCTGATCACTGACGACTACTGTCTATTATTAATGTATTGTTGGAGTGAGAGTGTAAAAAGGGCACAGTATGAGAGACTATACCAGCGTCACATAGCTTCACCACAAAGAACTAATAGGAATATCGGCTCGAGTTAACAGTGGAAATTGGATCAAAAACGCCCTATACCATGGCATATCTTCTTATGCTATTTTTTCTTTACTAAATATCGGGGCACCGAGCTTCGCTTGTTATTTTTATTTATTGATAACCAGAACACAATTCTCTAAAACGATCGTGTTTATATTTCACAGCTGGCTATACGTCAGCTTATGAATTTCGGGGATGCGATAATTCGATTTTTCACAGAATTACTCACTCACTTTTTTACTATCCACAGACGACGAAAGTCTCAGCTGTTTCAGCTGATGAGTTATCCTTTTAATGTCGTTCAGCGAGTTTTTCCAAGGATGAGACCTAGTGCAATCGAATTTTTATATCATAAACCTACTATGTTCCAAATTTCGTGATAATCGTTCGAGATCCGTTGAAATTAAATAAATTACCATAAATATAAATAAACAAATATAAAAAATAAATATAATAACCAAATATAAAATATATACAGAAACTGCTCACTCAATATAATAGGATATTTACCTCCAAACAGGCACCCAGACCTGTTGCTGACTCGGCAGTTCTCGAGCAAATTTGTTGCTTTCGCAGAGGGATAGCCTCAAACAGTGTTCCTGGTGTGGGGACCCTTGTTGAGGCTAGCCAAAGCATCTATGGATCTCACCACATTGTAGCTTACCTAGGAATGATAAAAATCAAGGTTTCCATAAATATTGAATAGCAGTCTACTATATGGGTGGGTTAGCAAGCATTTATTTTAATCCATATAAAAAGTAAATATATAATGTACCGTAATTTTATTCATCTTATCTAACAGCTTTAACAGAGTGATAAAAGATAATATCTGAAGAGGTGGGAATATTTATTATGACTAGATGATTAATGCTGCAGAATCAAGCCAAATTATTGTTTTCAAGTAAAACATAATAGAGAATAGAATTACAGGAAATATTTGGGACAATGTGTAACCTTATCTAAATTAGAGAGAGGAATAGCACAAGGTTACCTTATTTTTCTCTCTCCCCATCATTTTGATGATGTACTTATTGTGTAAATCAGTAAAGAATAATATCGGGGACCGAGCTTTGCTCTGGAGTGTTAAAGCATAGAAAATTTGTAACGAAAGATTGAATCTATAGTTTATATTTATTTATTCATTTTCTCTGTCATACAATTTCTTTTACATTCATATGAGGAGGCACAAAAGGCTCATGCCCAAAACTGTTCCTTTTCAAATCTCTACTACAGTCCAAATCAAAATCTAGGTTAAGCTTCTATCACTCATCAAAATAACAATTTATTCACACTTCAAAGAACAAACACATCATCAATTACAAATAGATATACTATGAATTCGATTTAGAATGATATACCATGTTTGCTACAATATTTGTTAATATA
Source organism: Nilaparvata lugens (assembly GCF_014356525.2). Taxonomy (NCBI): domain Eukaryota; kingdom Metazoa; phylum Arthropoda; class Insecta; order Hemiptera; family Delphacidae; genus Nilaparvata; species Nilaparvata lugens. Next base: position 13,425 of record NW_024090904.1, read on the forward strand.
CTAGGTACTATTCTACACTAACAGCATCAAGCTACTATTTTAAACTTTCTGAAGTAAACATATGTTTTCTAAAAAAAAGAGAAATGAACGCAAATAAGTTTTCCTTGCTGAATATTTTTTCTTATCGTGAAATCAGCTGAATGATCCCATACATGCACTCGTTCACTTAATTCTATTACGGTATCGACAGACGACAAAATTTCCAGCTGTCCTTCAGCAAGTTATCCCAGGGTTGAGACCTAGTGCAATCGAATTTTTTCATCATATAAACCTACTTTGTTCCAAATTTCGTGAGAATCGTTAGAGCCGTTTTCGAGATCCGGTCACATACAGATATACACATATAGACATATAAAAAAATTGCTCGTTTTATAGTATAGGATATAAAAAAATAATAATAATAGAGGAAGATTCTATCTGAGACCTCCTCCATTATGGAATGCATTCATAACAATTGACAGCAATTAACAAAGTACCTACATCATCATATACAATCTATATATATAAAAGCGAAATGGCACTCACTCACTGATTGACTGACTGACTGACTGACTGACTCACTCACTCACTCACTCACTCACTCACTCGCATAACTAAAAATCTACCGGACCAGAAACGTTCAAATTTGGTAGGTATGTTCAGTTGGCCCTTTAGAGGCGCACTAAGAAATCTTTTGGCAATATTTTAACTCTAAGGGTTGTTTTTAAGGGGTTAAAGTTCGTCTTTTAGCATGTATATTCTTCTTCTCCCAATCCCTTAATTATAATTGACATTTCCATATCATATGTTACTATAGAACTATAATCTAGATAGAGTACCTATTCGAAACAGTTGTAAACTGGCAACTAAATTAATAATTTTGTCAGGTTGGCATTAAGTTGAGTTGACTTTGTTAGGTTGGCACCAAGTTGGCGATTTAATGCATTTATCGCGGAAAAATTGATTGGGCACTGCTACTTCAATCCTGGGAATATTATATTACTAGCAGTCAGGCTCGCTTCGCTCGCCATATCCGTTTAGCCAGCCGTTTAGTCTGGACCCCCGACTGGATTGTCCTAACATATGATAAAAATGCTCAAATGAAAAATGCAGGCGAGTGGAGCGAGCCTGCTTATCCCACCTTGGACGATCCAGTCGGGGGTCCAGGGGCGGAGCCCCCTGGCTAGACGGATATGGCGAGCGAAGCGAGCCTGACGGCTAGTCATGAATGTAATTATCATTATACTTCTTATGAATATTGCTGATGCTTGCAAATGTCAAATCTCTCACCTGATTGAGGTATTCAGGATTAATAGCTCCTCGTTTGACACGTGTGAATCTTGTCTCTTCACCTCCCTCTCCACCTCCATTCATCATCATTACCACTGTAGGGGGTTGTACCTACCAAAAACAAAAATAGTTCAATTGTGTTTAATTTCATCAAAATTATAAATAAAATAATAACTTAACAATCATCAAGAATCAATAATTTTATTTGCGGTAAAACTTTACAAAAAAATAATAAGCATCGTCAAACAATGAAACAATTTATAATAAAATAATGATACAACCTCTGTTGTAAGTTACATAAATGGAACAATTTCATTACTAGTATAGTAGACTATACATAAAATACCCAACTAAATGAATTTATTCACAAAATATATTGAACGATTGAATTAATTCAAATTGAACGATTTTCATTTCAAATCTAAGAAAAGTTTACTGACATATTTCTAACAATTTAAATCGAATAAGATCTCAAATTTCCGGGGGTAGTGTAGTGTAGAATAGTGTACTCATCATCAATTTACAAATGGATTCATTATCAGTAGAATGGAAGTGTAAATTTTTTGCTTCTTATAATTTATAATAATAATAAATCAATTTATTTGTTCATGAAAAACATACAAATAGAGTTGAGCTTATATGAGATATTCTTGTGCATATTAACATTTCTCAATATCATACAATAACTACATTTTTTAATATACTTATATACTTAAACAAGGAGGAGACAAATTGAAAACAAGTATCATATATATGTATGGTTAATACAACTGGAACAAAACAATCACGAATTGAATAAGGAGCAGTGGTAGTAGTCTATTTAGTAGTGGACACCAATTATTAACCTTATTACCTTACATTATATCACATAGAATAAAAATATCACAGATTGAGTAACATATCACAATTCATTTCTCTTATCTCTAAAGACTTCACAATGTAAAGAAAAACTCTATTTATCTTCTCCTCTGAAAGATTTGACAACAGTACTATAAACCTGTCCTCATTATTAACTATATTTTGGTAAAATTTACCTAAAAATTGAATTCTACAGCATCTGTACATAGGACAGCGCAACATAAAATGCTCCAGAGTTTCCAACTCTCTGTAATTACATATAGGACAATTCTTGGAAGAGTCTATCCATGTTCCTCTATCTCTGAACAAATACATACCCCTATCCGATGCCAGGCGCAACTGAGTTAAGATTCTTGTTCTAGCAAAAAGTGATTTAATGTTAACTTTAGGAGAGCAACTTAACATTAAATCACTTAAATCACTTATAATTTATAATTGACTAGCAGGTCACCCATGACTTGTCAAAATGAAAACTTGATCTACTGGAATCTTAAAGAATTTTTAATAGGCCTAAAACCATCCTCGGTAAATTAAGAATCCATACGCAAAATTTCAAGTGAATCAGTCTAATAGTTCAGACGTGAAGATGCGTCATTCGTGAATTTCTATCCCACATTTGTATAAGCCAGTTCTCTCCTCTATCATTTTTTTAAAGATTTTAAAAATATCATTCATCATTGGAAATTATGAATGAGTTAGCAATACTCACACTGAAACAAGTCAGGATAAGGTTTAGCACAAACATGCCAAAAGCGAGGAACGCTAGAGCGGTCAATGCCAAATCGAACAAATCTTTAAGAGCCAATCCTTTCTCCTCGTCATGTCCGTGACCGTGACCGTGATAATGTCCGTGATCATGGTCCACATGTACGTGATGATCTGGTATGTGACTGTAGCCTGGAATCAATAGATTTTGAAATAATGCGCCTCTCCTTCATTTATTCAACAAATATTCAACTTGGGAAAAGATTGATGCCCAAAACTGATCCCCTTTCATTTACAGTACTGATATGAATGTCCAGAAAAAAACTCTCATATCACAAAATAAGACAATGGGATGATAATTGGAATTTATTTTTTATAATCCATATTGGATTAATTTTGTGACATCTTGAATCGACAACACTAGCTCAATACCTATAGTGAGGTCCACGTTATAATGGCAGTGTTTGATTAGCAATGGTATTGCTATCCTTGTCTATCATTCAACAAAGCAGATAGTGCTATCTCTTCTCCCGCTTTCCTCTGTTGCCAGATCGTCTTTTAACATTGTAGAATTAATAATCAATTAACAAAATATTTCATCTTAATTATGAAAATTCATTATAAAATTATTGAATAATATAATTGCCTACTTAATAAAATATAATTGATTATTTCAAACAAGAATGAACAGTTAATATTACATCAATCAACCTGTATTTTGGTAGAGAGTTAGTGGGAAGGATATTTTGAATATTCTTTCCAAAGAATGGACATCGATATGTCCAAAGCTCCGCCAATTTATGTAGATGCATAGCAATATTATCTATAGCTATAATACCAATTGCTTTTTTATATCATATGTAGTTCATAATTATTTTCTTAGTCTATATTATGTAAATTCATCTATACTTTTGCTGTATTGTAAGCTATTGTAAATAAGTGTAAAAATCAGTATATATTGTAATCTGAAATTTGAAATTTGAAATTTATTTGCCAAAAAATTCATACATTACAAAATTTGAAATAGACAAGTCTAACAAAAACACAAATCTACATAAATAAAATGCTCAATCAATCAATCAATCAATCAGCTACCGTCTATAGAAGGCATTGACAAGACTGTAGAACGGCAACGTTGTTCTTCTATCTTTCTCCACTGCCATTATAAAGTGGACCTCACTACAGTCTAATCTAGAAAAATCGCAATATATGAATCATCTCTTGAAATTAATAATTGTATGTCATCTTGATTGCTTTAAGAAAATTAAATATATAACAAGAAATGTTTAAGAGGAAGAACCTGGGGTCCGAACCCCTAGAATAATAGCCCCTATTGTTGAAATATATTGTCATAGTTTGAAATGATAGCCTATTGGTAAAGTTTTGCTTATGGCCAAATTTAACAAATTCATATTATCAGGTATTTAAATAGTGATTAGGCCTGATAATTGAAAAATTAATCGAAATTCAGTTGTAGCAGACTGAAACAACAGTAGTTTTACTTTCCTTGCCCTATTACCATAGGTAAGGAAAGTATTGCTTTCCGAAAAAAATTAAGGTACCCCAATTTCTAAATTTCTAGGTCCCCTGAGTCCAAAAAACTGGTTTTTGGGTATTGGTCTGTATGAGTAATGAGTATGTCTGTATGACAGAGAGGTCTGTATGAGTATGTGCGTCTGTGTACACGATATCTCATCTCCCAATTAAAGGAATGACTTGAAATTTGGAGCTTAAGGTCCTTCCCCTATAAGGATCCGACACGAACAATTTCGATCAAATGCAATTCAAGATGGCGGCTAGAATCGCGAAAATGTTGTCAAAAACAGGGTTTTTCGTGATTTTCTCGGAAACGGCTCCAACGATTTTGATCAAATTCATACCTAAAATAGTCATCGATAAGCTCTATCAACTGCCACAAGTCCATATCTGTAAAAATTTCAGGAGCTCCGCCCCATCAATGCAGATAGATTCCCAATTATCAGGCTCCAGATACAATTGAAACAAAAAAAATCAAGTGGAGTAGATTGAGCATGAAAATCTCTACAATTATGTTCAGTAACATTTTCACCTAAAATTGAAAATAAGCTTTAAATTCGAGAAAATGTGATTATTCAACTGCAAATTATTGTTGATTCTATTAAATTCACTATGAAGAGATAGCAGACCTCATGTGTGTCTCCAGCGTTATTACCCTGTCACCAGCTGGCTCAAATCTTTGAATAGTAGACTTGAGATGCGCGGGAACACTAGCGTCAGGTGATCAATTTTCATAACGGCAAGGAAAGTTGTGTGAGTGCGCCACACCAGATTTTTTATTTTTTGGAATCAAATATTGGTACGAATTTTGTTTTTTATGATCAGAATGGAGATTTTTGAATCAAATATTGGTACTTTTACCTTTTTCTTTATTTTTTATTTTTTTTTTCAATTTATTAAAAACACACAAAACAAGACAAAACAAAATTACAAAGATTTACTAAACAAATAAAACACAATAAAATGTTACAAATATAAAAACCATGGGCTTAGTGTTTGGGTGTGTTGGAGAAGAGAAAAAAGAGAGGAAGATACCTAGCCAACTATGGTTTCCCATGTAATAGGCAGGCAAAGAAGAGAAGAGAAGTAATGAGGAAAAAAGGAAGGGAGAAATGGGGGGAAGGAAGAAAACAGAGGAATAGGTACTCAAAATAAAGGTAAGCGAGTCCACTGAAAAATGAAAAAACTAATGAAAAAAAAAAAATAAAAAATGCTGGAGCAGAAATCTCGAGTCATATATCTAAATGGAAGAAGAAATTACTGTATGTCCAGTTTTTTATATCCAGTTTAATTTTTCCGCTGACCTTATTGTCCATGAGAAAGTGATTCGGAATGAGGTTTATTATTTTAGTACCTATGTAAATTAATTGCCTCCTTATACATTCAATATTAGTGTTATAGGTTACATATTTGTTAGCAGTGGCCCTTAGATTATAATAATTAAGAGTAGAGTTTATTGTGAGAGGAAAATCGGATCTATATTTTATTAAGTACTCAATTACGGTTTTTATGTATAATTGACGTATAGTCATGACCTCAAAATCACTAAAAACCATATCCGTTGGATAGAGCCTGGGTTTGTTTAATATAGTTTTAATTATCAGTTTTTGTGCTACAAATAATTCAGCAATATGACAGTTGAAACAGCCTCCCCAAACAACTATGCCATACTGCAGAATTGACTTGACAAGAGCATGATACATCATTTTCAGGTGGTTCTTATTAAGAATTCTGTTAACTTGGTAAAATTTAAAGGATAAATATCTAATTTTTCTACATATGTATTTAATATGAACATCCCATTTAAGGTTTTCATCAATTATAATTCCCAAATACTTAGTATTATTGACTTTTTTAATGGTGGGACAATCACAATTACCCAAGTTTAAATTGCACTGAGAATGGAGTCTCAAATCTTGATTCTCGTTAGGCTGCCCTACTCTATTTGCAGAGAAAGTAATGTAATTAGTTTTTTCAATATTTAAACTTAAGGTATTCTTATCTAACCACTTCTTAATTAAAAGCATATTATTTTCAGCTATAGTATGAACTTCATTCCATGAATTTCCGTGAAAAATAGCTGCAGTATCATCTGCAAAGGATATCACAGTTGAGTTTAGAAGTCTTAAATTTAAAAAGTCATTTACATAGAGTATGAAAAGGATGGGAGAAAGTACAGTACCTTGAGGAAGACCATAAGAAGTTAAGTTAGTTACACTAGATTGATCATTTATGGTTAGGGACTGGGTTCTATTACTCAGATAGCTTTTGAACAATTTAAGCGAGACTCCTCTGAAACCATAGGACTCTAGTTTATTGAACAAAGTATTATGAGGTATTGTATCAAAAGCTTTGCGTATATCTAGGAAGACCGCAATAGTTTTCTTATTGGAGTTTATTTTATCAGATAAAGTATTGATGAATTTTATTAGAGCGTCAGATGTACTTTTACTATTTTGGAAACCGAATTGGTTCTTGTTGATTATTTTGTTAAGATTCAAGAAAGAAACAACTCTTGACTTTATTAGTTTCTCCATTATTTTAGCAAGGTTGCTGATAAGACTAATCGGTCTATAATTACAGGGATTAGTCGGGTCACCTTGTTTGAATAGAGGTTTTATTTTGGCTGATTTGAGGTGCTCGGGAAAATATCCCTCCTCAAAGCATCTATTAAAAATGAAAGCGAGAGGTTGAGATATAAAATTGGCTATTTTCTTCAGCGTAATATTACCTAGACCATCAATACCAGGACTGCAGTTGTTCTTTAGATTTTTAATAGTTGCCTCAACTTCAACTGGCACGTTGGTCTCATAAAAAACGTATTATCGATCTGTATTGCAGGAAATCGATCACCAGTATTATCAGGGATATTGATAGTTTGAGCTTGTAATTTACCCACATTTGTGAAATAATTGTTGAGGGAGTGAGCATCAAGTTCAGTACTCTTTTCCTTGATACTGGCCTCACCTATAACCTCGTTTATGCACTTCCACAACTTCATGCTGTTGTTATTGCAATTTTCAATTTTCCCTTTATAGTAGACTTCCTTTGCATGATTTATGATCTTATTCAAACCATTACGATAAGCCTTATATTCATTCTTTAAGATATTGTTATTAGGATCTCTTCTGAGTCTAGAATGCATTTTGTCCCGCGTGATTATTGATCTTATGATGCCTTCAGATATCCAGGGCTTCAGGGGACGAAGTCTGTTAGGTATCACTTTTACCTTCTTGCATTGATTGATGAGACTGGTCAAACGATCGACAAATTTATCCATAATAGTGTCAATGCTTCCATTCACGGTATAGATTTCTCCCCAATCTTCATTCCTTATGCGTTCCAATAGTGCATGATAGTTGGTTCTAGTTAATGTGTTTATCAATACGTTTCTATTATCCTTATTGATAGGGACCTTCACCAAGTTCAGTACAACCGCGTAGTGGTCAGTTATGGTTGTCCTAATATAACTCCTTTAGTGAACATAGAATGGTTGCCTGAATTTTTATAAAAAATGTGGTCAATGCAAGAATTTGTGTGGTTGTTACTCGGTATCACCATTTATGTAAGACTTATAGCCATTACTATTGAAAATATGCAGATAATCTTGAACAGGAACACTAGTTGAAGTGTATTTATATTCATGTCTCCCGCCACACATACATTTATTCCATTAGGAATTTTACTGATTTCATTACTCAGACTATTAAGAAAATATCAATATTTTGATTACTTGGTGATCTATAAACCCCAATCACCTTCACAATAAAATCATCAATTCTTAAGTCAGCACTAACTACATTGGCATCAGAGATATCGAGTGAAACTTCATTGAATCCTATGCAATCTTTTATGTACATGCATAATCCATCACATTTATTTTGTTTAGTGTACTTATTTATTGCCGTATATCCAGGAATGTTGAAAATGAACGGCATATCTGCAGTCAACCAGGTCTCAGTTAATATTATAATGTGAATATCAGTTTTCAATTCATTGAGGCAGCAAATAAACTGATCGAAATTAGCATTCAAACTACGTATATTCATAGACATAATATTGAAACACTCAGCATCTTTATTTCTGTCCTCGTGAAAGTGATAGTTCAAATAATCGTCGATTACATCTGTTTCATTTTCTGTTTCCAAAATATTAAGAACCTCTTCAGTGTCACTCATAACTTATATCATCAGGTCCACTTCTCCTTTCCTTGTTCCATTCAACAAGCCCCTCACTATCTATGAATTTAAGTTTTTTAATTAGTTTGTCCACAGCATCATCTACCAGACTGGTTGTTAAATACCTGAAAGTTTCAGTGTGTCTAGACAAGGCAACAATCGCATGGGGCATGCTGTTATAGATTTCATTCTCCTTGTACTTAATTCTGATTAGAATAACATTTTTATGAGTAGCCCTTGTGCTTCGTGGATTGTGTGAAGTGCAACATCCTCTCTCCACTTTATAGTATCACCCACCATAAGTTTTTCTTCTTGGGTGAATGTTAATATCAAAGTGTCGGGTTGTATCAGATGGTATTCCCCATTTCTGTAAGTAGGCAGAATTGAGATAGCTCTTTCATTAAGTGTCGTAATTTTTCATAGACAGTGGAAAGGACAAAACAACATCGATATGACATCTACGAGTTACCGTTTGTTTTGTAAAAGGTTCGCAGAATTCTGAAATTTTATGCCATCTTGTGGCATAATTACTTCTCTCAATGTAGGGTATTTGGTTTGCGTCACCAACTACAATTATTTCTGAGCCCTACTCAAGTTAGCAATAAAACCGATGTAACCCGCATGCATAAGTAGAGCTTCATCAATAAAAACTCTATTGTATGTTTTATTCTGATTATGATTTATTATATATGAGCCAACTGTCCTGTAATCAGCTTAAGACGATTACAATGTTTTCGACCATACCTTTCAATGACAGTTTCACGTTGCTTTAATACCTGCCCGTGTTTGAGTGAGTACTAGATCCTTGCCAGGCTCATGATGCGAGACTGTAAGATTTACCACAGCCGGAACACCGTCACACACCCTTTAATTTTAGAAGTTACACTCATGAAGAGTTATTCTATTTATAGTTTTTATTAATTCGCTATTCAGCATAAGTGTAGTAGGTATTACTGTGACTAAAACATATCGTTCTTTAGTAGAGAATTTTAAAGTATCCTCTTGAAATTCTACGTAACTTCCACCCTGCTCCAAGCAATATCCCATTCGGTATTTAGTTTGTTTTGAATAGGAATCTTTTCAAATTATTATCATAGATGTTCATATTGTTATTCAGGACGCTTATTAGTTCATCACCTGATATTGACATGTTTCTATGCGTGATCCTAAGAAGAATAGTTTTATATATTTTAGCATTTTCGTTATCATGTTTTTGAATTAAACATGAGGCAATTTAAACTGAGGCTTTTTTGTCTCTATTAGGGCACTCTTTAACATCATGTCCTGTAAGTGGAACAGTGAGCACAGGTGTTTTGTGCTTGAGGCAATGCTTACTGATATGTCCAATTTTT